>NC_022015.1:12845146-12854970 GCF_000317375.1 Microtus ochrogaster
GGCCTGGGCCACCTTGATGGCCTTACCATCCAGGGACTTGCCGTTCATGTCGCGGGCGGCGGCCTTGGCGTCCGCGGGGTTCTCGAAGGTGACGAAGGCGAAGCCTCTGGACTTGGAGGTTTCCCGGTCCTTCATCAGGAGCACCTCGATGATGCGGCCGTACTTGCCGAAGGCCGCCTCGAGGGCTTTCTCGTCGGTTTCCAGGTTGAGCCCTCCAATGAAGAGCTTCCCCGGACGGTCGGCTTCGACCATGGCGGCGGTGGCGAGGCTGTGGAGCTGGAGGGCGGGACGCGGGAGACCGAGGGAGACACGGGAGACGCGGCGAGGCACTGGCTCGGCTCGCCTGCGGGACGACGCCGCTTCCTACCGGTCGGGTGGCGCAGTGCGCAGGCGGGAGTGTGGGCGGGCGGGCCCTCAGATGGGGGGCGGGGAAAGGGCGCTCCTGGATGTGATTGGTCGGCCGCTCTGCTCCTCAAGCTGCTGTCGCGGGGAGGCGGAAACCGGGTGGGGGAGCCTCTCGCTGGCCCTGTCTTCGTGGAGAGGGCTCCGTCCCTGAACCGCCCTTAGGGGAGGGAAATGAAGTTCCACTGCTCTTAATGAGAAGAATTCGAAGGCATTCCAAACCTAGTTACCAAAATGGTTTTCAAAAGCAAGCAAACAAATAAAAAAACCCTGGAAGATGAAATTAGTAGTCGTTTAGAAGAGTTAGAACGAAATTCGTTTAAAAAGTTTAGTAATAATATGAGAGGGCCCTCTTCATTTTTTTTTTCTCTTTATTTTTGCTTTTGCCGGGAGGGGAAGGAAGTGTTGATAGGTGAAGTACCGGTGAGAGGGACTCGTGGTTTGGATTTACCCCGTTTCTTCTTTTGACGCATTCTGCTGGATTCCTTTGTTTGTTTGTTTGTTTGTTCACCTTAGTCTGTTTGGTCTCATGAATACAGTAAAGTGGGTTTTACATTTCTTCTTGCCAGTTGTAATGTGCTTTGTACTAACCATGATTATCTTTTTTCCTCCATTTCTCTTACTTTTCTTATAGGATGATTTGTCTTTATTTTTCCTCAGCAGCAGAAAAAGTTGTGCTTTCTATTTTTATTCTTCTATTTTCTCTTAATCTTGTATAAGTTTATAAATTTGCTTACCAAGTATTACGTTTATTGCTTAATCTTTCATGTGTGTATTCATGTAACCATGATCCACACATCAAGACGCCTAACATTTCTCTCAGTGAAACTCTCACCTTCCTCACAACTGGAGTCACTATTTTTCCATCTACCGCCAATGAGTTTTACCCATAACTGGTATGGTGGTTTTAATGAGAATGGCCCCATAGAATATTATATGCTAATTCATCAGGAACTATTTGAGAATAGTTAAAAGGTGTGACGTTGGAACAGTCCCGTCACTGGGCATAGGCTTTTAAGTTTCAAAAGCCTACGCCATGCCCAGTCTCTCCCTTTCGCTGTCTGCAGCCTGAGGATCACAATGTATCTGTCCCCTCTCCAGCACCATGCCTGATGCCTGCTGCCTGCTGCCTGCCACCACACTTCTCACTCTGATGTAAGCAAGCACCCAGTTAAATGCTCTCGTCTATATGTTGCCTTGGATGGTATCTCTTCACAATAATGCAATGGTAACTAAGAGAGCTGGGTTTATGTTAACCATGTAAATGCAGGTGGGGACCTGGTTGGGTTCAGTGTGAAAGCTGACCACTTAGCCAAACCAGCAATAAGAACATGAGAACTTTTGTGCTCCTGAGGAGTAGGAAGGGATCAGAATTGAGTTACTTCTAGACTTTACTCATGTCAGGAAAAGAGGAGAGTCCTTTGTGCCTGGAACTTTTGCTCTCTTTTGTTCTAAGGCTCCTCTTAGATTAGTTTGGATGTCTCAGTAGCCTGAAAGGGGTCATTGCAATTCAGTAGTCTTTACTAGAAGTTTAGTGAAAAAGAAAGCAAACTGATTCGTTTAGGGCCAAAGTGGCCACGGTTATAGCCTAGAAGATTGTGAAAGAAAGAAGTAGCTCTCCTTCCCTAATGGCATGTTACAATATAAGTTTCTAATGGTACAGGGCAGATTTATTCCTACCTCAAGAGTGTACTGAAAATTTAAAAGTCAAAAACTGCTCACTCCTCTTCAAGAACACTGGCTCAGGAGTTGAACTCAGAGGCCAAACAGCCTAGAGACCGAAGACTTGCCTAACAGATTTGAGTGCTAGCATTATTGGAGTTTCAAGAATCGTCAAGGTCTTATGCTTGTTAGGGAAGCACAGATTTAAGTTTAAACTACATAAATTGAGCTCAATTCTATGGAAGACAGAAGTGGTAAGTTTTTAAAAGTTGAACAGAATTGATAGGAACATTAGTGTAAACCATTTTTGTGTGATTTAGAATAATGCAAAGCCTGTAAGATTGGTGCTTACAGCCAAGCAGCTCAGACAGACTCGGAGATAAGCACCCGGCCCCCAGTCCTGTCCCTGGCAAGCTCTGTCATGTTAATGGACCTGCCACCAGGCAACTCAGATACTATCTAAATCCCAAAACAAGTCTTGATATGCTAATGAATTAACCCCTAGGTGGTATTGATTTGTTAGTACAGCCACAGCCAATTGAAATACTAGAAAAACTGGACCAAATTGCCATATTTCCCAAAAGTGGTTTCCCAGTCTTCTGTGCTGATACACACTGGTAAGGAGGCAAGGAGGCTTTGAGACTGGCCTCTGTGTGGCCCTGACTTTGGTGACCCTCGCACTTTTAGCGCCCTTGCTGAACTCACACGTGCCGACTTGTCAGCATTAGCCTTTGGCTGACATTCTCAGTGACCTCCTGGACAGCTACTAGCACCATCCTCCCAGCCCGCCACAGTGGAAAGACTTCACAGTGGACATGGGTTGAACCTGCCAAGCTTCTGAAGCATCCTTACCTGAGAAGATCCCTGCGGTATTGTTTTCTGCAGTATTGTTCCCTGCTTGGAGAGATGTCTGTTTAACTATATTTAACGATTTTACTAGCATAAGGAGTGATTGTGTGAATAAACCAAGCATATTCAAAAGACAAATCTTGTGTGGGCATTCTAACTGCTGGGCACTGTGTGTGTGCGTGTGCGTGTGCGTGTGTGTGTGTGTGTGTGTGTGTGTGTGTGTGTGTGAAGGTTTGCACAAGCAGGCAGTTAACCATAGATATAGATATACATATAGATATAGATATCGTGCTTGACAATTATAAATATATATTCATCCTTACTGGGTTGCAGTAGGAATATGGAACTGAAGGAAAACATACTTACTTAGTAGACTTATCAAGAAGGCTCTTTTCCCTTAGAACTGATTTTGGAATAGTATAAAATAATGATAGATTGTATTGTATGAACAGTGCCTTGTACACAGAACTCAATTGACCAGTAAAGAGTTGTATAGTTATATTTAGGAGTTCTAAGACTATTGGACAGCATCCTGCTTGGAGAGCCATCACTGTGTTTAAAGAAAGGTGCTCTGTGGTTTGAATGAAAATGCCCCCCATGGGTTTATTGGGAGGTGTGGTCTTGTTGGAGCAAGTGTGTCCCTGGGGGTGGGCTTTGAGGTTTCAAAGCTCAAGTCACACTCTCTTCCTCCTGCCTGCTGATCCAGAGGTAGAACTCTGGGTTCCCTCTCCAGTACCATGTCTGCTTGCATGCCACCATGCTTCGCTTCAATGCTGACAATGAACTAAACTTCTGAACTGCAAGACGACCCCAATTAAATGCTTTCATATATATATACATATACATATATATGTGTATATTTTATGCTGTGGTGTCATACCACAGGGATAAAACCCTAACTAAGACAAGGTGTCTAAATAAAATGCTGTTTTCCTAGCAGTCATGAAGAATTTAAACAATGGTAAAAGCTTTTATGCATGGGTTTTTACTGTTTCCATGGTGCTAGTCAGTAGCCTGGCTATATGGTTAAGTAGAGGAACAATAGACACCTGGCTTTAAAGGGATACCTTAAAGGAAAACATCACCATGGGAATTGTGAAGGTACATTAAAATATATGTTGATGTCCATAAGAGGAACTTACATGGGAACTAGGTACAGTGGTACAGACCTGTAGTCTCTATTTGGAAGGTGGAGGCTGGAGAATTGTTTGAGCCTGGGAATCTGAAACCAGCCTGGGCAACCTTACCTCAAACAGGGAAGAAAAGGCAAAACTACTTGTAGCTTCAAAAGGTGGGTAGACTTTACCAATGGATAATAACTATACACTTGTTTGAAGTGACATTCTGATCTGTGAACTGACCCAAATGAGTGGGGGATTATGTCACAGGGAGCGTGCTAGAGAGGACCACACAGACATAGTTTATAGCCAAGTGAAAGTCTTTATTCCAATTGATTGGAACTACACTCAGGTATTTGGGACCCAAGTGTAGTCCCAAGCATTTAGAGCAAGGGGTCTTTAAAGGCAAAAACCACATCCTTGTGTCTCATTCTGCTGCTGCCACCCAGAGAGGTCTTCTACAAGCAAGTGGTTTAACAGATACAAACATAAGCCATTAGCAGGAAAAGGAGGTTAGCACAAGCAGGCAGTTTAACAGAAGCTGAGGTAAGTTAGCATCTGAACTAGGGTCCTAGAATAGAGGTGTGTAATCTTCCATGGGAGTCTCCATCAAGAGGATCAAATTCTACTTAAATATGAAATGGGCTCAGCAAGAATGCAAGATGGTGGAAACACTGCACTTTATTGCCCTGTCATAACTACAATAAATGCAGAAATTGGAGAAAGTTAGATCTCTTCATCTTGTATTGCTGAGGTAGAAAAATCAGTGTTAAAGACTCTTTTGCCAGTAGAGGAGACAGAGTTTGTCCATATGCCCCGTTCCTTGAGAGGAGTCAAAGAACATAACGGTATGTAGGATTGATTTGGGCCAGAAGTGGAATTTTTTCTTTGTTGTTTTTGTTTGTTTGTTTGTTTGCTTTTTGAAACAGGGTTTATTTGTGTAACAGTCTTAGCTATCCTGGAACTAGTTCTTGAACACCAGGCTGGCCTCAAACTCACAAAGATCTGCCTGTCTCTACCTCCCAAGTGCTGGGATTAAAGGCTTGTGCCACCACCCGTGGCATGGAATTTTTTCTTCTTATTTTTTTTTGTTTGTTTTTCGAGACAGGGCTTCTCTGTGGCTTTGTAGCCTGTCCTGGAACTAGCTCTTGTAGACCAGGCTGGTCTCGAACCCACAGAGATCCGCCTGCCTCTGCCTCCCAAGTGCTGGGATTAAAGGCATGCGCCACCACCGCCTGGCTCCTTTCTTCTTATTTTTATTTATTTTCCTTGTGTTTGAGATTCAATCCAGAGCCTCGCACATGTTCAGCAAGACCTCTGCCACTGAACTATGTTCTTGACGTTCACCAAGTTCTCTCTATAGAAAGATATATAAATGCTAAGAGTGCTATGGAAAACTGAAATGTAAGACATTAAAGCAATGGTGAGCTTCAAATTAGAGGCATGCTTACATCACATAATGTCAGCAGTGAACAGAGAGATGCTGTTTTAGGAGTACAAATTTGATAGAGATTAGAGACGGGTACTTCAGACATTGTGTAAAGCAGAAGGACATGAAGAGCTCACTCACATCTGTATGCTTCTATCCTCCCTACAAAAGGAAGGAAGGCAGATGGAGAAGCCACATAGAGATCCCTTGGTTTTATGGGCGGGTGTTTTGGAGAAGAATGGGAATGCATACCATGCTATTCGCCCACCCATCACTTCAATTTTGTTTTCACTAACTGATGCTCACAGGGATGCAAAGCCAAGTTTTGGAGGATGGATGATTACTACACAAGTCATTTTAAATGTTTTATTTTTTAAATTTTATGTCAGAATTCCTGATGGCCCAGTGAGGCAGGTGGTACTGTTATGCCCAAGTTACTGATCCTCAAATGAATTCATGGAGCCTGGTTTCCGATGCAAATTACATAAGGGTATTTAGTATCCAAACTCACATTTGGACCACCTCTTTCCAACACTCCAGTGAGATGTGTGAGGAAAAGTGTAGTGCTGAGCCCAGGGAGGGGAGAGCTTTTAAAGGGGAAATACCATAATCAGGAGAGTTCACAGCCTCAGGGCAGTTAAAACTCCATCCTTCTATTATGACCTGGGATTTTCTGCTTCCATTTCTTCTGGGACTGAACTCCCGGTCCAACCACCTAGACGTGTAAGCAGTATGGCCCTTTCTGGGCTTCAAGTTCACTGACAATGAAGAGAACGGCCCTTCCTATGTTTAAGACTTAGTGTTTAAAGTTGTAAAATGCCCGCCACACAATTTACCTTCTTGCCCATTTTACATACGAAGTCCAGTAAAGCTAAGTGCATCCACATTGTACTTTTGAGAACTTTGCTTTGCAAAAAGAAAGTCTGTCAAGCAGCTTTAAACACTCAACTCCCAGCCTCTGTCAACTCCATTTTACTTTAATACATTTGGCTACTGAGCACTAATGGAAACTCTTAATGTTTCCCCTAGTTCACATACTTTTGTCAGTGAACAACATGTGTCTGCTTTTGGGAATCAAGTCTGCTGCCAGCCTCTAGGGAAGTGTCTTCAGACTGATTTAAGTGGCAAGTTTCCCTTTAAAATTCTTGAGGTGGACAACTGTGAGCGCTGTCCAGGGTCCTACTCCCTGGCAATGGAAACCTGGCTGGGGCCATCTGCTCCACAGGGGCTTTCCTAACTTTCACAAGCCTTCCCCTGAGTCTAGAGACTGAAGGCTGCAGCAAACCTACTGGCTCTCCTCTGGCCTGGAGCAGGCCATGACCCTCCCTCTCTATGCTTCCCTCAGGCAAGGTCTGCATTTTGCTCAAGGCTTCTGAGCTGCCACCTCCACAAGCCCTACCACTCACTCAGGTTGAAGCTTCCACAGCCTCTCCCTTGGCCACGGGCACACACAGCCCCACTCAGGCAGGTGCAGGTAGGCTCTCCTCTACAGGCCTTCCCTGCCAGTTACTCCTACTCCCCCTCCAGACTCAGCTTTGACAGCACACCCAGGGAGTTTAGAGGGCTTCACTTTGTAGACAGACATTTTGCAGGACTCTCAGTTTCCAGTCATCCTTGCCAAGTGGCCTCCAGAGCTTTCTCAACACCAAAGAGACCTTTCCTGAATTATCATCTGCCATGTCATGTAAGTTAGGCAGGGTCTCATGTACTATTTCTTCTGAAGCAGAGTTTCTCTAACAGCCCTGGCTGTCCTGAACTTACTCTAAGACCAGGCTTGCCTGGCACTAATAGCGATCCACCTGTCTCTGCCTCCCAAGAGCTGGGATTAAAGTTACTTAAAATGCTCATTCCTATAGAGCCTCAGCTCAAAATTCTTTTTCATTTGAGTCTAGCATGGAATTTAGAGATCTACCTTTAAAGATAGACACAAGTGACTTTGACAGTGGCAGTACTCAGTACACATGTGGATGCCATCCTAGTGGGACAAGCTAGAGCACAGTTATGAACTAAGCCAGGTCTGTGGGAGTGTGAAGGGAATGAAGGTTGTGAGTCTTCTCTAGTGCTGTGCTGTATAGTTTTATGTGAAGTCCTCCCCTACCCCCACCACCTCTGAGAGGAGGAAACCTCAGTTGAAAAAAATGCCTCCATAAGATCTGGCTGTAAGCAAAGCTGTTGGGCCTTTTCTTAATTAGTGATTGATGGGGGGAAGCCCAGTGCTTTGTGGGTGGTGCCATATCTGGGCTGGTGGTTCTTGGTTCTATAAGAAAGCAGGGTAAGCGAGCCATGTTGAGTCAAGTCAGAAAGCAGCACCCACCCCTCCATGGCCTCCATGCCTCCAGGTTCCTGCCCTGTGTGGGTTTCTGCCTTCATGGCTTTTGGTGAGTCATTATAAACCCTTTCCTCCCCAAGTAGCTTTTGTTTGTGGTGTTTCATCGCAGCAGAGGTAATCCTAAAACAAGTCCGGTTTTATTTCTGTACTTCTTCCAAAGATTTTAAGCTCCACAGCAAATAAAAAACATTTGACACTTATAGCATTTTGTGGCTTTTGCTTTATTTTCTCGACCCCTGTGTGAAAGACAGCAAACACTTTACAGAGCAGTGTGTAACTTATCCCTATTAGAAATGCAATTCCGATCTCTGGATAGACGAGTATTTCTTACATGTTAAAGACCATTTGGAGTTATGTGTTTGGGTTTTTTTTTTAATTTTTAAAGACACATCAATTTCTTCAGAAATACTGCCACCAGCACCCACTTTCTGTAGCAGAACAGTGTGGCCTAATCACCAATTCTGGATTGTTAATTTTTACATCGTTCAAAAACTTCTTGATTTTCTTCCTGTCAATTTCCCTTTTGTCCAACCTGAGAAAATAAATGAACATCTTTTTTACCTTCTAGAACTTCAGGAGAGAAAAGAAAACAAACACACAACAACAAAAACCTTCTTTGCTCAGGTTGGGAATTTAACATTGATGGGGAGTGGGAATGAGATGTGGAAGGGGATGCGCACAGTGCAGTGTCATCTAGGAGAGGAAAATGACAGTTGACAAGGGCCCCTGGAAGCCTTCTCCTAGGGAGAATAGGGAACACATTCCTGTTTGTTAGACTGAGCATTGTGTCAGCCCAAAGCCTAACAGAGCCTCCTAATAATCCTGTGGCAAATTTTCTCAATTGACGCTTTTTACAAATGAGACTTCTTTACGGATACATTAGGGAATACCCCAAGTTGAACAGAGGCAGGGCCAGAATTCAAACTCAACTAGTCCAGTTCCAGATCAATCTACCAAAATGTAACAGGTTGATTCTGAGGGCATAAATGAAAGAATGGGAGCTGTGGGACAGTGTCTTACCCTGTCACTTGTATTTTAAATAAATTCTGATTGGCCAGTAGCCCTGCAGGAAGGAGAGGCAGGGAAACAAGAATTCTGAGAAGAGGGAAGTTTCCGTCTGCAGTCATCACCCACCCAGACAGAGAGGAAGCCAGACCCAGAGCAAGCAAGATGTGACTACCTCACCGAAAAAGGTACCAAGCCATGTGGCTAACACAAACAAGAATTATGGGTTAATGTAAGTTATAAGAGTTAACAGGAAGCCTGAGCTAATAGGCCAATCAGTTTATAATTAATGCAGACCTCTGTGTAAGGACTTAATGACTGTGGGAACCGGGCAGGACAGAAACCTCAGTCAACAAATGGGTACCCAAATCCCTCAACATATGACAAGTAAGTAAAGACTTACGCTAGAAACTTCATTTTGCATGTTGGACACCTCAAGACTTTACATAAATTTTTAATTGTGTCATAACCGAGGGCGTTCTTCATTAAGTTCATCTGTACCAAACTTTGGTTGGTACAAAAAAGACTTAAGAGATCTTGACAGCAAGCAGAGGTTAAGCCGCAGTTTTCCAATCTATAGGGAAGAGAGACAAGAGGAAAAATGAATTTATTCCATGACATAGGACACTTAAGAGACTTGTGAACTTTGAAAGATAATTTTAGAAATTAAAAAGACACATGAATATAGCTAGAGTAAATTCAAGGACTACAGGAACTTACATAATTAGAGATTAGATACCCATTCTAACATGAATTACAATTCATAATTACAAGTCCTTGAAATTATGCAAACATAAAATAACTGAATTTAATTTTTTTTGTGTGTGTGGGGGGGCACATGTGCCATAGTACATTGTGAGGTCACAGACATCTTTATGGAAGCCTTCTGAGGGGTTGCAGGGATCATCAAATTCCAGCTGCACAATTGGTTAAGTCCCTTTACTCACTGAGCTATCTCAACAGTCCCAAGAGGTTGAAATCTTGATCTAAGGATAAACTAAAATATATCAATGGAAGCAGATTTTAGAAA
>NC_022015.1:12856082-12856516 GCF_000317375.1 Microtus ochrogaster
AGTCCTCCTTTGGACTCCAAGCACATGCAACACATGCACACAGAGACAGAGAGACAGACGACAGACAGACAGATGATAGACAGACAGGCCACAGACAGACAGACTGACAGGCCACAGACAGACAGACTGACAGGCCACAGACAGAGACGGACAGGCCACAGACAGAGACGGACAGGCCACAGACAGAGACGGACAGACCACAGACAGACAGACAGACAGACCATACACAGACGACAGACAGACCATAGACAGACCATAGACAGACGACAGACAGAACATAGACAGACCATAGACGACAGACAGACGACAGACAGACGACAGACAGACGACAGACAGACGACAGACAGACGACAGACAGACCATAGACAGACCATAGACAGACCATAGACAGACCATAGACAGACCATAGACAGACCCAGACAGAGACGCACAGA
>NC_022015.1:12856870-12891341 GCF_000317375.1 Microtus ochrogaster
CACACAGACACACACATACACAGACACACACACAGACACACAGACAGACACACAGACACACACATACACAGACACACACACAGACACACACATACACAGACACACACAGACACAGAGAGAGACAGAGAGATAAGACAAAGATAGACAGAGACAGAGAGAGACAGAGACACAGAAATTACACCTTTTGTAAAAATAGTCATAATTATTTATTGTACATTTCAAATTCACTGCCTTGCCTCCAGGTCAGAAAAGATACACAATTAAATCCAACCACCTGATCAAGAGTCCATGCTCAAGCCAATAATAATGTAGGAACTGACAAAATAACTTGAACATAACCTTCTGCACACAATATTCTCCCAATCAACTAATTTGAATTTCACTTTCATCTTCATTTACCCAGTCATACAATTTCAAGCTCATATAGGTGCTGAGCATATAAACTGTTTCGAAGTTGCTGCTCACATGGAAAAAAACACTAGTATGATTAAACTAAAAGCAAAGTGGAATATAGAAAAGAGAAAGTCACATTAATTATAACACAAGGTACGGGCATCTCAGCAAGTACTCCTTAAGACAGAGCACTGAAACAGAGCTCTCTATGATTCATCAGGCTTTGTGGCATACTCCTATGATCACAACACTAGGGAAGCAGTGGAAGGTGGGTCATAATGAGTTTTAGGCCAGCCAAGAAAAGGGAGATCTTGTCTCAAAGCAAAAAATCTCATACTGTCTATAAAATAATTGTGCAGTATGAAGCTATTGCAGTAATTTGAGGGAAAACTGTAGCTTATATATCTGTGATAGGAAAGAAAAGCAAACTGTATGATCAAGCACCCCACTAAAATTTTGAAGAATAAGTCAAGCAGTGCTGGCACAATCCCAGCACTCAGGAGACAGAGGCAGGTGGATCTCTTTCGAGGCCAGCCTAGTCTACAAAAACTAGCTTCAAAGCTACAGAGAAACCCTGTCTCAAAAAACTGGAAAAAAAGAAAAGAAAACAAGAATTTTGAAAAATGATAAAATAAACCTATGAAAAATAATAAATCCTAATATTTACATTAAAATGATTATCAGTGTTACATTTTTTGAAAAAAATCAAAAGATACAAAGATCAAATTGCCAGTATTAAGGGAAAAAAAGATCAATATAGAGTTAGAATTTTGGTAGATAAATATCTAAAAGTTGCCAATAAGTTACGTAATTTAAATAAAATGGATAAAATATACCAAAAAGAACTCACTACTGAAAACCCAAATAAATTTTAAAATTTATATCTAGAATTACAATATTCTAAATATAAAATTAGTTTCACCAGAAATTATTAAATTCAAGGAATAAATATAGCCTTACAAAATGTTTTAAGAAACAAAAGGGATAAATATTTTTAACTAATTTTATGAAATTAGTGTAATTTAAACAAATGACTATATAAGAAATTAGAACCTAATGTTTTATAAGCAGAGATATTGAAATGTATTTTAGCAAAATAAATTATACAAGGTATGTAAAAGAAATTTCAGCCAAGTTGATTTTAGTTCATAAAATACAAGGATTTGGTTCTAATATAAAAAGAAAAGCCAAAATGGTCTTGAAAAAAACATGGGAAGACTGGTCCTAGTGGGTGCCACAGTGGCAAAGTTGTCTTCATCAGAGTGCACTAATGAGGCAGGAGATCACACACAAGCTAATGGAGGGAGATAGAAAACGCAGCCACAGATCCATCCACCAGCAAAAGCATGACTGATGGACAAGCTATCCCTGACAAGCAGAGGAGAGAAAAAAGTCATTAAACTCTGCTTTTAAAAGAATTTTTTATAGAAAAACAGTAGGCTGGATTCTACTGCTAGTCATATTTTATACATGTATTTATTGTGTATGTGTGCATGGGTGGAGGTGTGTGTATACCACAGTGTGGCGATGAGAGGGAAACATTCAGGAATGGTTTCTCTCCTACAACTTGGGTTCTGTGAGTTCTGAGAACTGAACTCTGGTCCTTGTCAGCAAGTGCCTTTATATAATGAGCCAACTCACTAGCCCTCCAACTCTAGATTTTAATGGTTCATAATTTGTGTTTTAGTTATTTGACATTTTGGTTTCCTGCCCATAAAGTATAATCTCAGAGATCAAAGAGGTGAAGCTGAACTAGCAAATCTCAAAAGTAAAATATTGAACAACCTAGGACTAAAAGAACACAGCATATAGAAAGGACGAGAGATTACAAGCTCCTTGAGAAGTTGGCATCCTACAGAAACAAAATCTTCAATTTAATATAGAAAAATAATCAAGAACAATTGGAATATCTGAACAATGTCAGAACATGGAGATATTTTACTATTTACCTATCTGAGATACTAAGAAAAGGGTGAAATAAAGATTCTCTAGCAAAGGGCATACACAATACAGGCCCGTTAATCTGAATTCAGGTCCTTATTTCTGAGACTATCTTGTCTTCGAGCATCATTTGATCTCCATTCCCCACATAGAAAATTACCTTTATCTTCACCAACCACCAACCAGACTGTGTTTTTATAATGGAAAACCGAACTTACCCTAGCCTCTGAATTTGGCAGTTTGGATTTTTTAAAGCATCACACAGAATATGCAGGCCAGCATCCAATAAGTAGTTGTTCCCGAGGTCTAGGCTCCACAGGTTTGGGCTGTTTACAAGAACAGAAGCCAGATCCAGACAACTCTCACTCGTGAGAAGACAGCCCGTCAACCTACAGAAAATACATTAGAGGACGAAAGAGCTCATCAATGGCAAGACTGAACTAAGTTCTTCCAGAGTTGCCCAGACAGTTAACCTCTTTTATGTAGAATGCAACCCGGACACACCTGAGATGGGATGGCTTAATCACCAGGAGAAAACAGAAGGAATTTTGTTGTTGTTTTCCTATTTGTTTTTGTTTTTTTATTTCACTATTTAGTTCTGTCCAGCACAGAACTTGCTTTGTAGACCAGGCTAGCCTCAAATTCATAGAGATCTTCCCTGCCTCTGCCTCAGGTGCTGGGACTAAAGGCGTGAGTAACTATCATCTGCCCCAGAAGGAATTTCTTGATGAGCAAAAGAAACTAGTGTGTGAAGAGTTATCTCCCCTAAACAATGCTTTCTAAGTCTAGAGTACATTAGTGGTTTCTTTTTTCCATTTTGAAAAAGTTCCCCTGTGGTCTGGCAGTTCTGCCTGTATGCATGTGCACTATATGCACTCCCAGTATTCAGGGAATCCAGAAAACTGACGGATCCTCCAGGTACTGGAGTACAGACAGTTGTGAACCACCAATGAAGTGCTGGGCTCAAACTGGTCCTCTGTCAGAGTGATCAATGTTAATATCTGAGATCTCTTCAGGCATTAATAATTCTTTAAAACATGAATATAAACTTTCCAAGAAACTTCACACTCTAGAAAACTATATATTTATTTTTTTATGTTTGGGAAATAAGCTTGGAGGTCTTGGGATTAATAGGTCAACTGTAAAAGCCATAGGTTCAACCTGCTGCTGCTACCACACACACTAAAATTATTAAAATTTTGTCTTTTGGCTATGATGTGACTGTTGTACTCAGCTCACAGCGGCTGCTCAAGACCAAAATGGACGGAAGAGGGACTCTCCAGGCCCCACCTTTGTGTTTAGTTCTAGGAAGAGGAGTCTTTTCTTTGGGAGTGTAGGTGCTGGTAGTTGCCTATGTTCCAAAAAATGACCCCAAACCTTTGCATAGGAGCAATAGCAATTAGATTCAGTGTGTTCTAAAATAATATTTATTAAAAAGGCAACTTGATATTGGGAGGAAAATTGTTTGGGGTATTTGGGAATGGTATTGGATATAATGAAAATCTATAAATGTTTAAAACTTTCAAAGAATAAAAATGTTACATTAAATAAACATTAAATGGGGCAGGAGAGATGACTCAATGCTTAAGAGCACTGGCTGTTTTTCCAGAGGACCCAGGGTCAATTCCAGCAGCTACATGGTAGCTCACAACTGCCTGTAACTCCAGTTCCAAGAGATCCAACATCTGCACATGGATACACATACATGCAGGCAAAATACCAAGGCACATGAAAAGATAACATTAAAGAAACAAAAAAGCTACAGAAAGATATTTCTTCCATGTTCTCTGCACATTCACAAGCCTTCCCTCACAGGCCACACACAGATCTCTGGTTTCCAGTACTTAGAAGGATCATGAGATCAAGGCTCACCAGGACTACAGAGGGAGTGAAGGGGGCAGCCTTAAGTTAGTGAGAGCCTATATCAAAAAAAGGTATACATGTAGCTGGACGATGGTGGTGCGCATCTTTAATCCCAGCACCTGGGAGGCAGAGGGAACTCTTGAGTTTTGAAGCCAGCCTGGTCTACAGAGCAAGTTCCAAGAAAGCCAGAGGTTTGACACAGAAACCCTGTCTCCAAAACAAAATGAGAAAACCAAAAACTGGTATGCATGGACCATGTACCCACCCCTACTATTTCAGACCTGTTGTAGTTTCTTCACTTGCTTTTCCTTTTCTTCAGCCTATGATACCCTCACGTGGTTTCTAGTGCTGTCAAGAAACATGACCAGGGCTACTCTTATCAAGGAAAACATTTAATTGAGGTGGTGGTGCATTAAGAGTTATGCTACTGTACAAAGAATATTACCATAAGAAACAGGAAAGGCACGGAAAGTTCAGGAACTTTCCTCCCAGTAACCTGCTTCTTCTAACCAGGCTCCCAGTAACCTGCTTCTTCTAACCAGGCTCCACCTAGGTAATGTTTCTTTCTATCACTTCCTCAGAGCACCTCTGGCTAATGACCAAGATTTTGGCATCTAAATATTTAGGGTAGGGCACTGGGGAGGTCAATTGGGGCATGAAAACAGAATATAATGACACATCCATCTGGAGAAGAACCACATTACTTTGTATGGAAACATAAATAACTTTTTTTTTTTATAAAAAGTCTATTGTAGGATTAAGAAAAAAACAAATTGTATTATAATCTAAAAAAACTTAAAAAAAAACCATCCTCCAGTTTCTTTGAATACTGACCTAATAGAAAAATTAGTTTAAATATAAACCTGAGGGCTGGGAGAGATGGCTCAGTGGTTAAGAGCACAGGCTGCTCTTCCAGAGGACCCGAGTTCAATTACCAGTACCTGCAATGGCATTTCACAACTGTCTTTGTCTCCTGTTCCAGGGATCTAGAACCTTTTACTGGCTTTTGTGGGCACCAGGCATGGACATGGTACACCTTCATTCATGCAGGCAAAACATTCATATACATATAATACAATAAAACGATAATTTAAAAAAGCAAATACCTATTGAAAAACAAACTTGAAAGAGAAATTTCAGCTTTGTGGACATAGCCGATAAAAGACAGACCTACCTGGGCATAATCCAAACTAAAACATCTCCTGCTTAGTCTGATGCCTCTGGACCTTTACATCATGGGGACCATAGTAACTGTGGGTTTCAGTTTTGCATTCAAACAAACAGGTGTCTTTAGCTCATCTCCAACAGAATGGGGAAAAAATCAGATCTATCCTTTCTCTGACACTCATCTCTCACTCAGTTCTTCCTTTCATCTCTCCCCTGCCCTCCAAGACCATTCCTAGTTCAAAGTACCCAACAAGAGAGTCCCAGAAAACCTACTCCAGCTCTTCAAGAGTACAAGTTGGCTGCTGAAGGACGTGACACAGAAGCTTTATCCCACTGTCCTCAAGCCTGTTTCCTCCCAGGTCCAGATGTACCAAACTCCTGTTGATCCCCAGAGCAGTGGAGAGGAACTCACTACCAACCGGAGTGAAAAAGCCACACCGCAACCTACAGGGAAGCACAGAATGAGTTAAGATGGAGTCATCTCTTCCGCCCAGCACTGGTCTCATCTGCTCCCCAATCCTCAGATCCGACCTCTTACTCCCAGCCTGTCCCATGCGAGTCACTTAGTCTACAACAAACCCTTACAACTGGACTCGTGTTCTTCAGAGCCAATCCCAATGTCTGTTTCCACTTTTCTGAAACAAGGTCTCAACTCTGCAGCACAGACTGGCCTACTTCTCACTGTAGGGCCTGCCGGGTTTGAAACTCAGTAATTCTCCTGCTCAATCTCCCTGGTTCTAGGATTGTACCTGGCTCAGCTTTCCACACTATAAATCAAACTGTGATCTCTTTGTTTTCCTAAAAGTGCATACAGTACTCTTGCTGAAGAAAAGACATGGAATAGAGAATCATGCCATAGAAATAAGCTAAGTGTTCTTTCTTTACATTTACTAGGGATATTTTTATCAGTAAAAAAGACATTGTACCATTAATAATTTGGGTACAACAAGCCTTATAAATGGAAGGAAATAATGATAACTCTTAAGATTAGTTTCAAAAAGGTTAATATGTAAATGTTAAATTCAGAAAAATTTGGAATAATTTCACATATAAATGTTAATAATAAGATTATTAGACAACAAAATTACCTTTCCAAAATATGACTAAAAAAATTTAGGATTCATGAGGCAGAATGACTTTCAAAAAATTTACACATCTGGGCTGGGTTAATGTAGTACATGCCTATAATCCCAGCATTTGGGAAGCTGAAGCAGTATTGCTAAATTCAAGACTAGCCTAGATTACATGGCAAGTTCAACACTAGCCAAAGTGACACAAGACCGTATCTTAAAAACAATTTTTAAAATATAATAATCTGTAAATTACCATAAAGTTAGAAATAGAGCAACAAACTAGGAAAATTCTAGTATATAAAAATAATTATTCATGATAATAATCAGATATGATGTTTTTTGTTTTTGTTTTTCGAGACGGAGTTTCTCAATACCTATGGAGCCAGTCCTGGAACTTGCTCTGTAGACAAGGCTGCCCTTGAGCTCAGAGTCTCCTGCTTCTGCCTCCCGAATGCTGGGATTAAAGGTGTGTGCCACCACCACCTGGCAGCAAACATAACATTTATAATAGAAAACATCCAGAGGAAGCTGGAGTCTTTGAAGAAGCAATTCCTAGGATACGAAAAGCCCTAAATATCTACAAACCATGCTCAAGTGATTTAAAAGTTGTGTTTTTAAAGATTTTATTATGATAGTGTATATGTATATGCATATGTAAACATATGTATATACATCCATTCTAAACTATGCTGTATTGGGAAGGGGCTAGACACTCACACAAGGCTCTGGAGAGTACACTGTGGATGTTTCAAGGCATCGCTGAGAAGTTCTATCCCTTCATCTCCCAAGAGGTTGTCTGCCAAGCACAAATGTGTCAGCCTCCTGCTTTCGGTGAGAGCAAAGGAAAGAATGCCACAAACATCTTTTGTGAAGCCACAGCTTGCTAAGCTGAAGGAGAAAACAGATGAGAGAGGAATCATTCAGTTTCCAACCATCTTGCCATGTTTAATGAGAAAATTACCTGATACTTATATCAGTCACTTTTCCTATAGAATCAACCTTGACAGATATTTAAATTGTGAATTGTGCTGTATCTAGATATAGGAGAGAATGACACAAAACTGGAGAAGGCTAGAAGAACATAAAAAATAGTTTTATAATATTTAAAAACCCAATTTAAACATAAAAAAGTTGGGCTAAGGAAATAGCTCAGTTGGTAAGTCCTTGCCACACAAGCATGAGAATCACCATTTTGATCACCAGAACCATCTAAAAAAAAGAGTATGGCAGAATGTGTTTATAAACCCAATTCTAGGAGGGTAAAGACAGGTAGATCTCTGGGACCTGTGCTGGTCAGCCAGCTTAGCCTATTTGGTGAGATCCAGGCCAATTAAAGATTGTCTCAAAAAATAAGGTGGATTACTCCTGAGGAACGATACCCAGAGTTGACCTCTTGGGGACGATCAGGGTTGGCCTCCGCGCACACACACACATGAATTTATACATAGTACCTGTGCAAGGACAAGTACTGAAAATGCCTTTCAATATAGCACATAGACACAAAGACAGAGAGGAAGGTGGAGAGAGAGGCGGAGGAAGAGAAGAGGGATGAGTGGAGAGGGAGACACAAATACAGCAACACACAGAAACAAAAGCAGAGACAGATGTAGGGCACGCCCGCACGCAGGGCACGCAGACGCGCTGGGCACGCAGACACGCTGGGCATGCCCGCACGCTGGGCACGCAGACACGCTGGGCATGCCCGCACGCTGGGCACGCAGACGCGCTGGGCTCTCCCGCACGCAGGGCACGCCAGCACGCAGGGCATGTACATGAGAGGGAAAGGGGGGAGGGGAAGAGAGGGAGGAGCACAGGCAGAGACAGAAACATGGGAGAAGGGGACATGTGGTCATATAGCTTAGTGGTATTGCATGCTTACCATGTTCAAGGTTCTGGGTTTACTCCCAGGACCAAAGAAGAAATCAAAGAAGAGTATGGGAAGAGCTCCAAAGATCAGGATTGATAAACATGCCTACTAATGTTACCCCATAAATATTTCTATCTAGTTCATAAGTTATAAACAAAGTGACTCACGACAGTCTCTCTAGGCAACAGTTGGGATTTCCAAAGAATTTGCAGAGCGACTTCACTCCATAATTTGTCAGATTGTTGGTGGACAGGTTGAGAAATACCAGGCTGCTGTTCCTTTCCAGAGCCTCCGATAGTTGTTGACAGCGGTTCACATTCACATCACAGGCTTCCAACCTGGAAAGCAACACAGCCCCAAGGGAAACTACTCATTTCAGAGAATTACAACCTCTGTTCACTCAAATAGAGGGTGGCAGCCTCCCACTTTTGGAGATCTTGACTGAAAATCTAGCTTCCCTACATAAAACAAAATATTGAATAGCTAAAGCACATGGCCCTGATAGAATGATAAGCGGGACTGGAGAGAACCATCTTTCCCATCCTCCAGGGCCTTAACAATATGAATGAAAGCAGTTTTAAATCCTTAAATGGTATTTTTCCCATCAAGAGGAGAGGAGTTTTCTCCACCCGCAACTTAGAAGACAGAAGGACTGCTGTGTTGGTGTTGTACACTGATTTGTGGAGCAGGAGCAAAGGTGAACCACAAATCAGGAGACAGAGCTGTGTCTCCCATGAGTTTTTATTCATGCAGCAACCCACATTTTCTAAAGGACCTAATTTTGCTTTAATATTAAAAACTTTATTGTAAAGAACTTGTAAATAAAAAGAAACATCACCAGTGATGTTAGTGAGAACCAAGGTCCATAGATCTCAGTGAACCTCCAGAGTTAGAAAAGGATCTAATTTTTAAGAATGAAAACAGGGATATTGCTCCGGTGACAGAGTGCTTGCCTAGCATGCACAAAGTCATAGGTTTTAACCCCACCACTGCATTATAAAATAGAGAATAAGAAGCAAATCAGAAATAAAATTGCTTCTGAAAAAGAGAGTGCACATGGAGTCCTTCTAAATACCTGCACAGAGGCCTATGCAGAGATGACATGGCTGTGTGCCCAGGTGTATATAAGACAGGTGTATGTAAGACATTCCAGGGATGCCCTTTATTTTGTTGTTTGTTTAAGCAGGGCCTACATCCCAGCCTTTAAGAGTAGTACCTTTTAACTGAGCCACTGGGTTCCCTCATCAAAAGTCAGAGTTTGGATCAGGAGACAGGGGAGCAGCTCTGTGTCATCCTACCTGCTGTCATAGTGACAAAACAACCAACAAACAACCAAGTGGAGGGAAGATTTATCTTGTTCGTGGTTTCAGAAGATTCAGTCCATCATGGCAGGGAACCGGTGGGCAAAGGCCTAATGTGGTGGCCAGGAAGTAGGGGGAGGGAAAAGGAGGGGGACAAGGAGGGAAGGAAGGGAGAGAGAAGGAAGAGGAAGCAAGGGACTTAAGGTAGCCTTGGTTGGCCTGGAACTCTCAATGTTGGCAAGGATGACCCTGACACTCAGATCCACCTGCCATGCTGGGATTTAAAGGTGTGCACCTCTATACTAGACTTTCTCTGAACATTTTAGGAGCAAACCTATTAGGAAATATACAAATAAAACACCTACCAAGAGAAGGAGAATAGGCCTTTCTCCTCTTGAAATATATTTATAGTGAAGCATTTCCATGCAAATTACTGATAATTTTCAGTATGTCCAGATCCAAGATCTGAAATGTCTCTACAATTTAAACTATTCTAAAATATTTTATCTGTATATTTGCAAAATTCTTGCAATAAGGACTGTAGTTAGCAGAAAAGACTGGGAACTATTGTTTTTCAACAGTTTCATGACTCATATCAAGTCAGAAAATATCAAAATGCAATAATAAAAATATATAAAAAGCAAAAACTGGACTAAGGGACATTCATATGTCCAAATCTAATGAGATATAAAGCAAATAGGAGATTGGGTACCAAGATACATGAACTATTTCGAGGAGGCCTACAATACTATTGATTATAATACCCTGTGACCATCTGCATTTGGAGAACAACCACACTTCCATAATTCAGTATTATATTGTTGCAAACTTTGAGAACTTGTGACAAAACAGTCACTTCTGGACCTACTAAGTCATGTCACAAAGTTTCCCACTGGAAAGCTTGCTAGTGAGTTCTACATCGAGCATCATCGGTAAAAGACATTATCCAAATATCAACAGAAAAGGGATCTTATCAAGTCCTGCTATTTCCAGTGCCAAAGCTTTTGTTTTAGATCTATGGTCAATACTTTTTTTTTTTTTTTTGGTTTTTCGAGACAGTGTTTCTCTGTGGCTTTGGAGCCTGTCCTGGAACTAGCTCTTGTAGACCAGGCTGGTCTCGAACTCACAGAGATCCACCTGACTCTGCCTCCCAAGTGCTGGGATTAAAGGCGTGCGCCAGCACTGCCCAGCTTACGGTCAATACTTTAAGAACATCTTACCTACCAAATAACACTGCAAGTTTTTTGCTATTGACATTTTCTTTTTAGGCATAAGAACCAGTGGCATATATCTCACTTGACTCCCAGATAATACAGGTTTAATCCTAAATCTACTTGCCTGTTGACTAAGTTTCTATCTCAACCTGACCCACTCACAACTGTACATAACCCATGTTCAAGAATTGCCCATCAACTCCCAAGATGTACTATTATCAAGTGAATTTCATATTTTAAAACCTGGCTAAGACTTTCAAAAACTCCCCACTAGTCACAAAATTCACCTTCCTATTTTAAAAAGAAGGTCTTACTCCACGCTTTGCCACTTCTCCAGTTCCTCGATTATAAGTCTTATTTGTGAGAAAGGAACTTACCATGTCCCTTTGTGCATTAAAGTTCAGGCTTGACTTACAAATTGTCCGGAGATTATAAAAACATTTAAGATAAACTATTTTTCTGGTTTTATGTGCATGTGAAACCGATTTGACTGACTTTGACTAGAAAAATAAAGAGTTCTCTTAAAAGCTGTCATCCAATGTGCAGACCAGGGCTGATGGCTAAGGTGCTTCTATTCCTAAAGAGCAACCGAAGGCCACCAATAAGAGGGACAGTACATGACAGTGCACACCTTGACAGTTGACAATTGCCACACTGTTCTTTCTCAGTCTTCTAGGCTTGGTTCTGAGTCACAGTTGAAGATAGTAAGAATTCATTATCAATAATCAAATAGACAGAGCTTTCTCTAACAAACATGGTTTCTTACTACCATTAGTCAAAAGTACAATATATCCTAGAACTGTCTGTTCCCGCCCTTCATCTGGGAGAAAAAGACACAGAATTATATACAATGAAAGGTGTTTCATGGGGAATGAGAGGAGTGAGCAGTCTTGTTGTGAAAAAAAAATGAACGAGAAAAAGTAGGCTTCCATTAACTAAACATCTCTATGAACACCAAGCCCAGACTTCACCTTTTGTCTATTGGGCAGACAAAAGTTATATTGAAAGCTCAAACTTACCTCAGCACCCGTAATTTGCACTGTTGGCATTTCAAACCTGTGCATAAGCTCCTTAACCCATTGTCTTCTAAGTCAGTATGTTTCAGGTCGAGATGTGTCAAGGTATGGCAGGCAGCCAAAAAACTAAAATCCTGACAGCTATTCAGGAAGCAGACCGATCCAAACCTTCAGCAGAAATACATACAAGAGTGTTTATACAGTCAGCTCCACTCACAGCGTCATCATCCCCTTCCAATCATTATTCTCATCTTTTATCTGATGCTGGGTTTTTCATACTACGGGTAAGGCGCCAAAAGAGTTCCAGAGAAGTACTGAGAAACTCAAGTGAGTTTGAATTTGTAATCTGACTACTGACATTCTCAACTATTTGACATTACAGGAAGTGAAGATGGTAATACCAGGAAAGGTAGAAAGAAGCCTCTGAAGATTTAGGAAGACTATCACAATTACCAGGGTCTCTCCAAATGCTTCTATGACAACATGAACTTACAATGCTTAAATCTTTTCCATAATCAAAAGCAGATGAGCAATTAGGATCAACTATCAGACGTGTATCACTAGCAACATACACTGTTGCAGACCTGCTGGTATGCTGTGGGTGTCAGCGAGTGTAGAGGAAATACAAAGGTCACCTCCCAATTTTTCCTTATTTCCTTCTATTCTCATTTGTGTTTGATGTACTTGATTCCCCTGCAATGTCCCTTCTGACTCTGAATTCATCTATCCATGCTGCACCATAACTACTAAGGCCCCTGGAAAGCACGCCCCTCCTCAGCTCATTACCCAGCATTCTTTCTTCCTCCATTTCTTCTATCCCCAACTAAGCACCCACAAGAAAATACTTTTATGCAGTGCCGATATCATACCCGCCAACATGGTGAACGTTCCTAAGATTCCCCAGACATTCTGCAAGAAATGTGGCAAGCACCAACCCCACAAAGTGACAAGAAGGGCAAAGATTCTTTGTATGCCCAGGGAAAGTGGCGTTATGACAGGAAACAGAGTGGCTATGGTGGGCAGACTAAGCCTATTTTCCGCAAACAGGCAAAAACTACAAAGAAGATTGTGCTGAGACTGGAATGTGTGGAGCCCAACTGCAGATCTAAGAGGATGCTGGCTATTAAGAGATGCAAGCATTTTGAACTGGGAGGTGATAAGAGAAAGGGCCAAATGATCGAGTTCTAAGCTGATTTTGTTATGAAGACAATAAAATCATGAGCTTTTACTCAAAAAAAAAAAAAGAAAAAGAAAAATACTTTTATCCATTTACAAAGCTAACCGTCCCTCTAAGTTACTATGTAGATATAAATTGGAAGCAATTTTTTCAAAAGAAAGGGACTTACCACTAAGGAGCCCAAGACTGAGAACAGTCACCATGGCATCATCCCTTGGGACTCTTGTTTTAATAGAAGCCATTAGCCAAAAGGTAGCATTTGTAATAAAAAATATTTCCACTGGTGACATATGGGGAAGACAATGTGAGGGAGATGCTTAGGGATGAGTGATGTGGGAGTGATTTCTTATTAATAAAGAAACTGCCTAGGCTCATTTCATAGGCCAACCCTTAGGTAGGCGGAGAAAACAGAACAGGATGCTTGGGAGAAAGAAGCTGAGTCAGAGAGTCACCATGATTGTCCCACTCCAGGCAGATGCAGGTTAAGATCATTCCTGGTAAGCCAGCTTGTGGGCTACATAGAATAATAGAAATGGGTTAGATCAATATGTAAGAGCTAGCCAATAAGAGGCTGGAACTAATGGGTCAGGCAGTGTTTAAAAGAATACAGTTTCCGTGTAATTATTTTGGGGCATAAGCTAAGCTAGCCATGTGGGCGGCCGGGTGCCGGGGATGCAGCTCCGCCGCTCCTATTTCAACAGATGAGTGAAAAGATCTCACAGAACCACTGGCCTCTCCTCATCTATCTGTAGGTTTAGATAATGCTTGAAATTTGAGGTCAGAGCTCCCAACCATGAGATTCTAAGGAGAAATGTTTGACAGGACTGGAGACTAGTCTCCAAGATGATATCTATTTGGCAATACTAGGAACAAGGATGTCCTATTTGTTTGGTGTGGTATACATGACTAACCACAAAATAGACATTACGCACATTATAGACGCTAAGTACAGAGGAGTATACAGACAGTTCCATTCCCCAGGAGAGCCAACAGCAAGAGATGTGCAATCATGCGTATTTTAAATGGAGGTAATCTGGAACCAAATTAAGATTTTAGAACTGCCCAGAGTAAACATGGGCACAAGTAAGGAGCAGGTGGAATATTCATATATTGTGGGCATAACTGTGTTGCAAAACAGGCATGATCTTAACAGATACATCTATGGACTAGCCAACTCACATTTTAACCAAAGATGTAAAAAATTCACAAACAACTAAACAATATTCATCACAGCTTCATTTCCAATAACTAAATATTGAGAAAAAACAACAGTTTTTTTATTAACAAAGACAAAATGAGCAAAAAATTGCAATATAGTCACACAATGCAATGACAATGCCTATCAGCAATGAAAACCACCTAGTCAAATACACAAAGATAAAGTTTGACAGCATTGATTGAAAACAGCCACATCCTATGTTAGTTAAATGGTTTCTGTAATGAACCACAGCTAGCTAGAGTAGAAGATGGTTGCCTCACACTAGCGACATGGGATGACTGAATAGGAAGGTGTAGATGGAGCATTTTCATCTCAATGCTCTTCTGAGTGTTGGCTCTAAAGATGTTTATGATTGTCATTAAACTTTTTGTCATATTTAATAAAATTGATCATATCAAATATAAACCAGTCAAAACAAAATTAATATAAAATAAATTCTGTGTTAATACCTTTGTAAGTACTTTTGTGAGCTAAATTTAAGGTCTTAGTTCTCTGACATTCTTCATCCAGAAAATTTCTAATGCAGTCTCAGAACCACATGCCAACAGCTTCTGCAACCATTGCCATCTATCCCAGAACAAATGAAGTCATGATCCCATATCTTTAGGCATCTCCATTATTTATGTTCTTAGAATGTTTTGTACAATGATTTTATGTACAGCCACACATTATTTAATGAAAGAAGATTTTATATCATTTTGTGGTTTGGGCCTTGTGAAAACATGAAAGGCTGTCTTTACACATACTGACATTGGTCTGGGTCACTGGGAAACAGAGTGAGCACTATCATCCTTCATTGACCAAAAAGTATATGTGTCATATAACTATTTCTATTTACTACTGATTTTCCCTAACAAGGGTAGAAGGTAAGGCAAAAGAAAACCAATGGGAATACTCCCTTAAAATTTCCCCTGTGTCAGGAGACATTGACCCATGCCTTCGATCTCAGCACTCAGGGGAAGACAGATTTCTGAGTTCAAGGCCAGCCTAGTCTACAGAGCAAGGTCCAGGACTGCCAGGGCTACACAGAGGAAACCCACACACACACACACACACACACACACACACACACACACACACACACACACACCAATTCCTCATCTAAGACTTACTGTAGTTTTTGTAGTTTGCACTTTGGGTGACTTAATTCTTCATTTATAATCTTCATCAATGCTTCATCAAGGATGCTTTCATACAGATCCATTTCTCTCAGGGATTCATTTGTATGCAGTACAGAAAACAGATCTTCCCAGCAGTGAGTGATTCGAGCAACAGTATCCTTGAGGCTGTGTAATTGGAAAAAGGAAAGACCAGCCACTTTCGCTGCTATTGGATAAGCATATGCTATGAAAGCGCTTTAGTTCCATCTTTGTTATGAATAGTCCATCAGGACCTCGACTCTTGACTATCCCAAGATTTTATTTACCCAAGCCTCCTTCCCCTAAAATCTCATCCATTTCCTCCATATATATAATATACTATACATATAATATATACTACATATATATTACATAATATAATATAATACTACATATTCTACAGATACTTCACTTTGGAGGGAGAACCTCAGAATAAAGAAGTCTCATCCACATATCTGTGTGTATGATCTGTTTTTGTTTTGGGATTTTTATTGTTGCTTTACCTTTAATTTTGAAACAGGGCTTCCCTATATATCCCTGGCGCGTCTCAAACTTGCCACATAGTCTCCCCTGACCACAAATCAATAGATCTTCCTCTGTGTCTGCAGTGCTGAGATTAAAGGTGTGATCAGCCACATCCAACCTTGTGTGTCTGTTTTCCTCCAGGTGTATGCACTCATGCAGAGGTCAGAGGGCAACCTCAGGTGTTGTTTCTCAGGGGGCAAGCTTTGTGTCTCAGACAAGCTTTCTCAGTGACCTGGAAATTGCCAAATAGAATATGCTGACTGGCTAGTGAGTTCCAGGGATCTGCTTGACTCTGCCTCTTCCAGCACTGTGATTACATATGCATGTCCACTCTGTAAAGTTCTTTTTTTTTTAAACCTGAGTTTAGCTATTGAAATGAATTAATGCTAAACTATCTACCCACCCCTCTGTATTGAAATATAGTTGAAATGAATGATCCTGGAATGTCACTTCATGGTATTATCTAGCATGCTTTAAGATGGTGAGATTTTAAGTCCCAACTTTGGTGAAGGACAATGTAATGAATGATGCTGCAGAGTGGCAGACTATGACTTGAGCTTCTGATTTGCAAACATCTTAAATGATGAGCCATACTGAGAAAAAGGAAGAAAATGTGTTCTCTTAACAGAGGGATGCTTTTCCAATTATGCCAATGAAATAGTTTTTCCAACAGAAAAGTTGAAACTCAAAGACTTAAAATCTGATGGTGACCTCAGTTATGCCTATGGTTTTGTATAACTCAGCCTTTTCATTAGTCAAATTGAAAAAGATAGCATTTACCCTGTAGGACCAGTGGAAGAACAAATACATGCTGTATTGAATGATCGGCACCTATGTGAGCAATAGTCACTGCATAATAGTTATTGTTCAATGTATGTTTGAATCAGTAATTATGTATTTATTTTCTAGATAAACACCTATGTATCTCGGTTTTGGAAATTTTTGAATTGTAACCTCATAAGTAGTATCTATGTAAGAGTTCACAATTCTCTTGGCATCAGGATTAAACTGGGTAATACATTAAGCATCCTGTTCACTATATAGCTGTATGACACAGAATAAGCCCTTAATTTTAGTTAAATATAGAAATTCCATAGTTCATATCTTCTCACAGGTTTAAATGGGGAGAATCAGAAGAGCCAACTTGATGAAAGGGATAGAGTAAAATCATATAGAGTAGCAGAGATTAGGGGGATACAGGACAGATAGGTGGCCTATGTATATTAGCCTCATCAAGACTTCCAGATGAATTTTCTAAAAATAGTTACTTTACCTTAGTTGAATAATGTTTCCTTCTGTAAGACCTACTTCATGTCTAATAAACTAAACACTTACCAAGTTTCATCTGTGGGGTCTATGTCTAATATCTCTCTTAACTCTGACTTTATAGTTAGTTTAACAGATTGTAGAGAGTAGCAGTGCTTAAAGCAGAATGAATATATAAGCAACTGTTTTTCTTCTACAACCTGCACAGCAATCTTTTGGAAAGAGCTCAGTGCCTGAGTTATGAAGTCATTATCTTGAGTCTCGTACAGACAGTGAAACAAATCTAGAAGTCTCATTTGGGATGGATAGGAGTCATCTTTTTCTATTGCTTCCAGACACATAAGTAAGTCCCCTCTTACGTCCATGGATATTGTAACATTGAACGTTTCCTCCAGTTGGCGTACTTGCTCTTTATTCAGTAGACCGAACAAAAAGCATTTCATCTGTTCCAAATGAGGGTCCTCAGAATGGTTGCTTTCAAGTAACAGATACAGGCTTTCAAAAGGTTTGAGGGGATAATCTTTTTTTTCTGGATTCTCTCTTAACAAGTAGAACAAAGCTCCAAAAAACTCCTGAACATGGAGGTGAGTAAACGTATAGCAGTTTTCATACTCTGTGTCCTCATGAAGAACCTTCGCATCCAAGAAGACTGAGATGTCATTTCTGGTCAACTCATGTTTTCTGAGATTTTTCTTGTAGAGTATGTGCTTCATAGTCCAGATACCTTCAGCAGCTGCCTGGCACAGGCTCCTCAGTAGGGTTTCGTTGGGCAGAGTAACAGAGCTCCCATCTGTCCGTGAAAATAAGCTGCAGACATAGCATGTGAACAGAGCTGTGGTGGTTTGGCAGGTCATTGCAATATCACCACCTTTCTCCACTTGCTGCTTCAGACAAGTACAAACCACCCAGCACATTTGGCAGACATGGCACATGTTGAAAAGTCGTGGATTCTTCCTTATTGAATCGATCACACCCTTAGCCCATTTCTTATCGTTCAGAAAGAAATGCTGAATGTAGTCCATCCTTGCATTCTCAGACAGTCCCGGCAGCTCTACGCAATGAGGCTTATGTAACAAGGGCATAAGTTTCTTCCTTGCTGTGGATCTTGCTGTTACTAACAAGAATGATTCAGGAAGCATCACTTTCCTCAGCAAACTACTAATAAGAATGGACACTGGGTACTCCTGCGTCCAGTCATTACATAGTGCAAACTCTGGCTCTTCAAATGAGAAGTCCAGCTCATCAAAACTATCGATCAGAAAAAGGAGATTTCTGGACTCGGACAGGATCTGTTCAATGGGGACTTCAGACCTAGGCCAGTTCTTGGATATTAACTGAGCAAAGCTTTTCTCCTTTGCTTGACTAATTTCTCTCCCACTGAGGTAAAAAACATAGGCAAACTTCTCGAAGAGATTCCCATCTGCCCATTCTAACATTGCCCTTCTCAACAATGTTGTCTTCCCAACTCCAGCATCTCCATAAAGGAGGACTGTTTGTCGCATCTTATAAGTGTTGATAGCCGTATCAAATATATTCCTTAACAGCTTTTGGTCTTTCTTAATAATTCTCTGATATAAAGTTGCAGATTCTCCAGTCAAAGAGTTCTTATCCCATGCAACACAAAATTTTTCCTTTATTACAATTCTGTAGTCTGTTCCATCACCTAAGTCAGTTAGAAAAGAACCATACACACATTGAATTATCTTTAATTTCAGTGTTAAGATTCTCACTACCATCCTTGCTCTTTTCTCTGGCCATCCTTCCTCTTTTCTCTGTCCACCTTCCCTTTTTCTTTCAGCCATATAGGTATTAGGAACTGAACCCAGATCTTCTGGAGGAGCAGCAAGTGTTCTTAATTACTTAGCAATCTCTCCAGCTCCCTAGGCTAACTTTTGACTAGGCATTTCTGAATACTGTTTTCTTGATATCCCAAAGTCAACATAGTTTTGATTTTCACTTTGATCATAAATACAGTTTTATTGACTTTGAGTGACAGAACAGTGGTGCATTGGAAGTAAACTGCCCAAATGAATAATGGTCCTTAATGACATCTTAATGCTAAACTGACCAAAGTCTTTGTCCTCAAACAGCATTTTCTCTTGAGAAATTTGGTCTTCCATCACCTCAGCATCCTCCGACTCCATGGTCTTTGTTGTCCCTGCAACAGGTTCCAAGATGAGCTTTATGAATGGGGGCTAAATTTTTCTGTGTTGTGATTCTATTACAATAGGGATTTAGTAAAACTAGAGCTATGAGTTTCAAGCTGCCACAGCATAGCTGAGGAGAAAATTTGGTACAAACGCTGGGGTGGACCTCCTTCTCTCTCTCTGCTCTATCATCAGGCTTAAAGCCCCCCCACACACACACACACGAGAGCCTTACATATGAAGACTGGATGCTGCTCATGAATTTTAAACATCTAAGATTTCACAAAATAATAACAGTATTATTTGAGTTTGCCTTTTTAGCCCATTGCTCATGTCAGCAAATATGTTGATCATATCTGAGAGTCCTCAAAGGTTTTGCCTTGATTTGTGGTTTAGGCAAAGGCACTTTCAGTTGTAATGCAGATTACAATACAAAACTAAATTACAAAATGTTCCTCAAATGATCCAACGTCCCCACGAAAACAACTTCCAGATAGTTCCTTAGCAACACAGTTGGACTATGTTTTACTCTTTACACGTATCCCTCAGGTTCATCTTACCAAAATGTTTCGAGAGCCACGTTTCAGCTCTGCCCTCTTGGATAGAATTTGTTGATCAAGTAAACCAGTTTCTCCCACTTGGCCTCCACTGTGGCCTCTGGTATTGAGCAGCCTCCAGGATCTACGTTCTCCTTTAGGAGTAACTTGAATTTGTTTAGTCCCTCATTGTTCAGCTGATCCAAATAAAATAGCCTAAATTCAGAAAAGGAAAAAAAATAGCATCAATGTGTCTGGATTCAGTTTTGTGGGGAAAAGTGACTTAAAGACAGAATTAATGAGAGAGACCTATGAAGAGTGTGAGAAGGAAACAACTCTATACACACAAATTAACCCATCATATATTTACTCTAATCCACTGGACAGGCTCAGCATTGACCTCAAGTCTTCCATATGCTCTATCATATGACAGTCCTTGCCCTCCAGACAGAAGCAGGTAGGCTAACTGCAGATCTTTACTTCTCCCTCTTTAAATTCTGTTCCCAGCTTTGGGTCTGGCTACCTGCTGTGGCCTGTCCCTCCTCCATGCCTTTACCTCCATTGCATTAGGAAGATCTCCCACCTTCCTCCCCATTCATCCAGTTATCCCAGCCCCCAACTCCAGTAAGCATAGCCTTAGAAGTTTCCAGGTAAAACAAGTAGGCCAGTGAAGCAGGCAGTCAAGCATCAGGTCTTACTCTCCCTCCTCTTTTATATATCCAACCCCACAATTTCATATCCATTTTAGCAGATTACCTGTTATGGCCTCTCCATACTCTCTTCCATATTCCCAGAGGACTAAGGAGATCCTGGTGGAATGCCCTGTTTCCCCCTCCCATGGAATCCATTGTGCCCCTCCAAGATCATCCCAATTCCTAAGTTTAGTTCCCAAGTATCTAGAAACAAATTTTACCCCATCCCCAACTCCACCCAGTGGCTATACCTAGAAGGATTTGAGAGCAGTTCCTTATTCAGCAACAATCAGTCACCACATCCTCAAAGAAGAAGAAGAGCCCAACAGATACAAGGAATAAAACACCTAACAAAAACAAGACCAGATATCAACACCTAGAATCACAATCGTACCAAAGCCAGATTCCCAGACTGCAGCACAAAACCACAACCAGTAATAGTCAGGACAATTATGTCTGCACTAGATCCCAGCAACCCTACCTTAGCAGGCCTGAGAAGGACAGCACAGCTGACAAACAAGACAAAGACCTTAAAGCAGCCAATGGATGTTCAAAAATAGAGAATGAAGACATCCCTTAAAGAAATATATGAAAACCAAGAGAACAGTGGAAGAAGTGAATAGAACAGTTTAAGATCTAAGCATGGAATTAGAGCCAATAAAGAAAACTCAAACAGAGGGAAATTTGTGCATAAAATATTTAGAAATTCAAAACATTAGAGAAAAGCCTCAACAACAGAGTAAAAAAGACAGAGGAGAGAATCTCAGGCATTGAAGACACGGTAGAAGAAATGGATACCTTGGACAAAGAAAATGTTAAGTCTAAAAATAATTCCGGCACACTGTCCAGGAATTTGGAACACTATGAAAAAAATTTAAGGACAATAGGAATAGAGGAAGGAGAAGAAACCTAGGTCAAAGGTACAGAAAATACTTTCAACAAAATCACACAAGAAAGTTTCCCTAACCTGAAGGAGATGCCTATCAGAGTACAAGAAGCTACAGAAGAACCAGAATGGATCAGAAAATAAAGGTCCCTTGGCACATAACTGAATGTAAAGACGTCCAGAAAAAAGAATATTAAAAGCTTCAAGGGGAAAAGACCATGTAACAAAGGAAGATAGATTAGAATTATACCTGGATTCTCAGTTGAAACCCTAAAAGCCAGAAGGGCCTGGACACATGTTCAGCAGACTCTAAGAGACCAAAGATGACAGCTGAGGCTACTATACATGGCAAAAATTTCAATCACAATTAAAGAAACTAAAACATTCCATGATAGAAATGAAATTTAATCAATATTTATTTACAAGTTCAGTCCTACAAAAGGCACTAGAAGGGAAACTTCAACCAAAAGAGGTTAACTGCACACAAGAATCTTAGGAGACACATGTCTTTAAGGCCAACCTGGTCTACAGAGTGAGTTCCAGGACAGGCTCCAAACCAAGAGAGAATCCCGGTCTTGAAAAACCAAAATACCCAAAAAAACAAAAACCATAACATAACATAATAAAATAACCAAATCGTATAATAATGATGATAATAATAATAAAATAACCAAACCGTAGGAAATGATTCTAGGCCAGCAAATAAAAGAGGAAATGTGGACACACACGTAGACAGGAGATACAGAAAGCGAATGAGTCAGGCAGACAGAAAGAGAGGGCGAGAGGTTGTGACAGGCAGGGAGAGAGAAAGATAAGAAAGAAGGAGAGAGAGGAGGGAGAGAGAGACAGCGACACACAGAGGCACAGCCGACGCAGATGGAGAGGCATACACAGACTCAGAGACATGCAGAGACAGACACACAAAGAGGTAAAGAGACACACGTGCAGAGATGTGTCCGTGTGTACCGTGCCCACAGGCAGGCATTTCCTATTACGGTCTTAATTACAAGGCCCCATGCCTTCCCTTTGCAATAGCATTTCAGAGCTTGCTAAACCCCAGTGCCCCAGGCCCCCTCTTAACGGCCTTACTTGATTTCTTATTCTGCATGAGCACTCCAGATAAATACTTAACCCATACTTCTTCAGCACCTTGATTTTAGCTCCTCTTTGGTGATTTGCCCATCTTCCTCCAAAATTTCCTGTCAATCTTTCATAATTCTCCCTCTGTTCTTGGCAATGGTACTTGAAAAGACACAGTGGAAGTAAAAACATACAGAGCATTTACACAAAAGGTCAACTATCTCAAAGTTCCATAGTAAATTTGTACCTCAGTGATCAGAACCATGGTCGATTTTAGGCTACTTTAATGACTTAATAGAAACTTTTTTTTTCTTTTTTGAGATTTATTTATTTATTATGTATACAACATTCTGCCTCCATGTATGCCCACAGGCCAGAAGAGGGCGCCAGATCTAATTACAGATGGTTGTGGACCACCATGTGGTCGCTGGGAATTGAACTCAGGACCTCTAAAAGAACAGCCAGTGCACTTAACCTCTGAGCCATCTCTCCAGTCCCATAAATAGAAACTTTTAATTACTTTTAATAAATAGAAATATTTCATCTTAAGGACAAAATCTGACAAAAACAAGTTGTGTTGTAGTTTAAATGAGAGGAAAGGACTAATGAGGAACCTTTAAAGGGACACTAAGTACCCCAGAGCTACAAGGAACATGGTCAGGGGAAAGGAGACAACACAACACTGTCAGCTTCCTGCCTTTACTGCCTCAGGATCTTTCTCTACCTTTTCTTTTGTAACCCCAGAGCTCTCTACCCTGTTCTATAGCTCAGGCCTCCATCTGTGAGCTGAACCAAGAGCAACTGTCTCCAATGTGCTTCAGTCTGTTTCTCCCTGGTCTCTCTGTCCTTCCATTAGCATTTAAACACAGGAAAACCCAGCTTGTTTTTAACAAACATTCCCTTTCCTCCACATGCCCTCTGCCTTCTTAGCCAGAACTCTTCAGAGTTGTCTTTCTCTACTTCACCCCCTCAAATTTACTGCCAACAAAGGCTATTTTTGATCAACAATATCCCACATCATTTGGGCTTTTTGCCCAAACTGGCAAGGAATTTTGAATATAACCATCTATCTGTAAGCAAGAACTAAAGGAGAAGCTACGTAGCATTGTGATGATTAAGGAAAGCAAAGGTGTTTAGGTGGAAGCCCTACCACCGTCCATATATACCCAAGAAGGTTGGGATGTTGGGGATCTCCAGCTAGAGGCTCCATTCTACCCACCTTCTGGTCTCACTCCTCCCATTCCAAACCCGGCCCCTGACAAAGCCCACCAAAAGTCATCCCCTCCCTGGGTCTTCTCAAGACTACACCTACATGAATCCTCAGAAAACAGAAGAGTGTATTCAGGAACACACGAGCAGCAGCACCACCGCGTAACTTCTAAGTTCTGGATAAACACCCCAGAAACCCATCTATTGCAGTTGTAAAAAACACTCAAAAACAAAACAAAACAAAACCCCCAGTATTAGAAATTAAAACTCTGGCCTTCTAAACTCTGGACTATTTCCACAGCCCTGGTAAAAACCACACAGTGAAATCCTATGAAGTGGTGAAACTATAGGGCCTGCAGCGGGCCACCAGGATGAAGCTTACAGTGAGAGAGAGCAGTCAAACCCAACAAGATTATAAATGACACAAGCCCATTTGAAAAGATCAGCACAAGGAAAATGTACCAGGCTGTGTTGTTTTTAAACGTATTATATTTCAAATGGGCTAGGGGGAAGAACGATAGCTTCTACTTTTCTACAAAAGTCAGTCCATGTGACCACCATGGCGAGTGGGGGAGGGGTGAATGGCGCCCTCTCCCTGCTATTCTCAGGTGCTGGCATTTTAGCCCTTCTATCGCCATGGTTTGTGGGAGTCATCACTTGCTAATCACTTACAAAAGTTCACACTTACGTTCCATAAGCACTTTTACGATTTCCACTACAGTAAAATATCATTTTAAAAAACTATGGCATCAGAAAGGCCTGAAACAAACAAATCAGGGTTATGGGGAAAGCAAACATTTTGAACAAGTGAGGAAGAGCTATCATACACAAGCTGCTGACTGACAAACTTAAGCATCCCAGAAAATGTTCAAACTCTAAAATCCCAGCAGATGAGAAACTAGTACAGACCAGCATTCTCAGTGAACCAACGTGCCTGAAAACCAATAGCCTGTGATAAGACACGACAACGCACATACTCTGCTATAAATGCTAATAAATGCCATAGTTTTGGAAGGTCGAGTGCCTGGAACTACTGAGGACTTCAAAAATGTGACTTTTCAGTCAATACTTCCTTTAGGAATTTATCCAATGCAAAGAACCCTACAGAAACGTTTTAGTTTTAAAATAAAATAAATGCATAAAATGTATATGGGCTTCCTCAATTTCTGTTTTTTGTTTTTCAGGACAGAGTTTCTTTGTAACCTTGGATGTCCTGGAATTATCTCTGTAGACCACCTGGCCTTGAATTTACAGAGATCCACCTGCCTCTGTCTCCAGAGTGCTGGATTAAAGGCATGCTCACTACTGCCCAGTTACTCTTGATTTTTTTTTTTTTTTTGGATCATTAAAACGGCACAGTCAAGCAATCAATATGGTAAAAAGGCAAAGCCCGTTTGTCAAGTCTTAAAAACATAAAAGTGTGACATAATTAACTTGCCAGAAGCACAATCATTGGTAACCACTGAAGTGAAAGCAAATCTAGGCACTGTTGGATTGGTGGGAGTGTGGGTGACAAAGCCTCGAACCACAGCTTTCTAAAATTTTGCTGGCAAGAGAGACATCCTGGTAGCATGTAGCCTAGGGACCACCATGTTTGCAGAGGCTTATTTTGCTAACAGTAAGGAAAATTGGCTGAGAAAACTCAGGGCTGAGAAATGCCAGGAGAGCACAGACACCTGCACTTGACCTACAACACAGCAGAGGGTGGCTTGGGTACCCCAGGATGGCCGCACAGGGATGTATACCATTTTAACTCAGGGATTCAGACTGGGAGTTCCTAGCCATGCCAGTTAGACCTCAATGCTAAGGCCACTAAGTAGGAGCGAACCCCAGTTCTAGTTTCCCATTCCACCTGGACCCCAACTGCCAGCAAACCCTCACTCACATAGCCCCTACATATTCCTGCAGGACTGTCACCTGTGCTAACGCTGTAGGCGTCAGGCACTCCAGGGGTCCTCGCCACCCTTATTCTCCGTCTCCAGGAGCAGGCCACATCCTTTTCCTGTTTGCAAGTACAATATGGGCATTGGAAGGACTCTCACTGAGCCCTTACTAGTCTTAAGAGCTTGCAAAATACACATCCAGAAGGTCATACCTTTGCTGAGTCGGAACTGGGGACAGAAGTTAAGTGTGCCTTGAGAAACACGAGTTGAACCAAGGGGCTGGTGCTTGAGAAGCCTCAGCAGGTGACAAAAAGAAGTTCACCACTTTAAGACCTCTCTGCTGTGCTGTTGCCGCCTTTGGGCGGGGCAGGCACTCCAGCAGGGCTTGGTGGCTGGCTCAGTTGATTCTCACCACCGGCCCAGCAGGTTTTCCTTCTGATTGGCTGGCCGGGTTAAGACACTCTGCTCCTGAGTGTCTATGCCTCTCACTCTTCCTGATGCATTTCCTTCCTACCCAGGAGAGAATTTCTGTGCTTGGCACATATGTAGGACTGCAAATGTGTACTAAGCTACAATGTTTGAGTTATATTATCATGCAATGGTTTTCATTTTTGCTTTATCACTTAATAAACAATTTTATTTGCTGACTATTGATGGTCTCTTCCTGCCTTCCCAATTTGTACCATTATGTCTTTCCTCAGTATGTAAGATCCATCACTTTCTGTGACTCTTAAGTTAGCCTTCAATTGGATGAAATTTCTGATCTGTTTGCCTATGATCATTTTGTTACAGCACCTTCACAAGTGTTTCTTATACCCTCCAAAAAGATGGATTTTCCTGCTTCCCCCACTCTGTTCCTGTCCTTATATGGGAAAACCCTCTAACTTCATAGTTAACACAGCTTGTTATGCTCTTTACATGTTACTTTAAAGTCTTTCTTTTCTGCCTTTCTGTTTCCTTCCTTTCCCATTTGTGTGTGGGGGTGGGTGGGTGGAGCATATGTTTGGGATTTATTATTTGATTATAGTTCTTTCTTGATTTTGTTATCTCCAGTTAGGAGACCTGACTGATGTGAAGTCACTCCCTACATATCTTCAGATAGTTCTATCTCCATGACATTTTGGCTGATGGTCTGTAATGAGTTTATCACTATAGCCTGTTCCGTTGAACAGAGTTTTATAACTTTTCCCATTGCAAACATGAAATCAAATGTCTTCCCCATCTTTTAATTAATTTACTCTTTTCGCGTGGAAGCTCATGTTTTCTCCTTACCTTTAGAATGTAGAAATTATAATTCATATATCCAGTGTGCTTTTACTCATTAATCTGGAGAAGAAGCCAGTAAATTCCTTAGATCACCAGAATCAAGCCTTTAGAAAAAAACAAAACAAAACATTTCAACCCTGAGAAAGTTCTGTTGCTTTTTTCAATCACCCCAGTAATTCTTTTCTCCTTCAGGATTTCGGGGACTGCACAGAGCTCTTAGACCTATAATTTTAGCATTTTCCCTCTTTTTCTTACACTCCTCTGTCTTCTCTTTCTATGCTTTGGGATGCGACTTAAAATTTTCCTTTTGATTTATTTCTTATCTATGTGTTTGGGGCACAGTGCACATGTACAGGTCAGGAGAGCTGGTTGTTGGTTTCTACAGTATGAATTCTGGGACTCAGAGTTGGGTTTTCACATTTGCCATCAAATGCTTTTACCTGATGAACCATCACAGCCCTGGGTGCCCACCACTGTTCTCTAAGGACACCTGGGCAAAGCCCCCTGGTGCTCTTCTAGAATTACTCAGATTGAGGACAGGAGGAGTCAGCCTGTACTTTCAGCTGCTTCATCTTGTGAACGTCATGGAAACTAGTAAATTTTAGTTCTCCTAAGCTTTCCACAGATCTGATGTCAAGGTTTTTGGTTTTCATTTTTTCTCAGAAAAACCACATTTTAGTCCTCACAGCTGGTCTCTGTCCTTCTATTCTCCATATTTATATCCAGTCATAAGGAAGAGGCTAGGAAGACATGCCACACTGGGTCTCTAACTTGGTGCTCAGAGCCCGAGGATGATCTCTATAAACTCCAGTTCTCTGGCTTAAAAGTTGTTAGCTAGCTGTGATCAGGGAGTGCAGGAGCTCATTTAAGGAGCTTTTTCCTAGGCTGCCCTTCACGTATCTTTAACTTAGAGTCTGCACTTTTTGGTGATTGATCTTGTGAGATAGGAGAACCTATTCACTTTGTTTTAAAGATGCAACAACTCTGTTTTTTTCTTCCCAGATTTCATCAACTTTGGTATAGGGAAGACACGGCTAGTCTTATAGATGGGTGTTCTCAATTAGCAATCAGTTCTTTGAAGCAAAACCCCCAAACTAACTGCCTTGGTTGCAGAGGCAGGCTACAGCTGTAGCAGGGACTAACCATTATTATTATTATTGTGATTACGTGTGTGTAGTGTGTCAGAGGGCAGCTGTTCTCTACCACGTGAGTCCAAAACAGAACTCCGGTCATCAGACACCTTTACCTGAGCAGCTGTCTTTCAGCCCATAACCAATCTTTTAAGTCTAGCAAGCCTGTGAACTTGGACTGTTACCATGTCATCTACTGTTGTGCCTATTTACTGACACAAAAATGTTAACTGAATCAGCCCAAGCCATATCCATAATAGGATTCATAATCCAAGAGGTCCGCAGTTTTTACTTACTGCCCTAACCAATGCTCCTTTGCGTACTAAAATGTTTGATTCCCACTGACTGAGGTCAAGTTTGAAGCAAAGAGTTGAAAGAGTAAAACAACAATTTTATGACCACATTTTAAACTACATCACGGAAGCACAGGCCCTTCATAGTCTTTTTGAGATCCAGGGCCCTCTGAAAGTCCTTTCTACCAAACTCAAGGTCAGTTCAGGGACTAGATATTAACAAGGGGGCTGGCGAGGATCCGAAGATGCAGTCACCCTCGCCATTTAAAGATGGCTCAGCAAGTCTCCTGTAAACCCTAAAATGGCTCCCTTAATTAAGAAATCTTCCCTGCTCCCATATCCACCCTTCCTCCATCTCAACTACCCCATTCCCCCAAGCTCTCCCCAATCCTCTCCTTCTCCCTTCTCTCTCCCCATCTCCCCTTCCCCCCAACCCACCCTCACCCCCCATGCTCCCAACTATTGCCTGGCAATCTTGTCTACTTCCAATATTTAGTAGGATAAATACGTTTTTCTTTGGGTTCAACTTCTTATTTAGCTTTTCTAGGATCACGGACTATAGGCTCAATGTCCTTTGTTTATGGCTAGAATCCACTTATGAGTGAGTACACACCATATAGAGGGGTTCCCAGGTGTCCACGGGGATTTCCCCAGCTAGGTCCATGGGCAGCAGAAGAGAGGGTGCCTGAACTGGCTTTCCCCCATAGCCACACTGATGAATATCTTGCATATCACCATAGAATCTTCATCTGGTGATGGATGGACATAGAGACAGAGACCCACATTGGAGCACTGGAATGAGCTCTCAAGGCCCAGATGAAGAGCAGAAGAGGGGGAGAACATGAGCAAGGAAGTCGGGACCACGAGGGGTGTGTCCACCCACAGAGACCGTGGGACTGATCTAATGGGAGCTCACCAAGGCCAGCTGACTGGGTCTGAAAGAGCCATGTGATCAAACCGCACTCTCTGAATGTGGCTGACAATGAGGGCGGACTGAGAAGCCAAAGATAATGACACCTGATTTTGATTCTACTGCATGTACTGGCTTTTTTGGGAGCCTAGTCTGTTTGGATGCACACCTTCTTAGACCTGGATGGAGGCAGGGGGCTCGGCCTTCCCACAGGGCAGGACACCCTGACTTCTCTTGGGACTGGGGAGTGAGGGGGAGGGGAAGGGGGAGGGGGAGGGAAATGAGAGGATGAGAGGAGGTGGAGACTTTTAATAAATAAATAAATAAATAAAAGATGGCCCAGCAAATGTCTCTTCTAGCTTCCAAAGTGCAGGATATGAGTGTATGAAAATTCACTCATTTACTCAGGACCCAAAGCACCTAAGGCTAATTTTACAACTGCCCTGCTGAGTCCTGGATTCTCCACTGTCAGAGAGCTCTGCCCTCCATACAAATGAAAGGAAGGAAATTATTTCAAACTTACTCTATGGAGTCAGCATTACTCTAATTGGAGAAAGAAACTCACACCCAAAGAAAACTGTACTCAAACAACCTCATGAAAAGGGAGACAAAATTCTCAACAGATTATTAGCAAATCAAATTCAATGACAAAATATCATTCACTCATGATCCAAGTGATACTGGTTTATAGTACTCATAAAGATACTGGTTTCTTTTTGAGTATCAAGTGATGAGTGATGGAAATTTGTAAAAAGACATAAAAAATTTCTAAACTTTTAATCAAGAACACAAAGCAATTATTCACTGGTCACAAATGAACAACACAAATAACATTAAATTTTTCTTAGAACCCACTATTTGCTCATCTTTTTGTTGTTGTTCCTATAAATGCTAAAAGGTGGAGATAAAATAGCAGATAATGAAGAGACACTTTTCCTACCAAGGACTTTACAGACATTGGGGAAATCCACTATTGTGCCCCAAGGATATCTACACATGATCAAATGAATACAATCACCTTAGCTTTCTTACACCTTTTACTAGACCACTCAAGGACAGATTATGTAGATACATAGGGCCACCTATATGTACTGCATACAGGCTCCTAAAGTTCTCCAGCATCACATCCCTGAACAATTTCTTCCAAACATAGTCCAGTTACCCCCTCTTTTTCTCGCTGAATTTCACAAGCATATCATTGAATATTACTGATTCTCGAAACACGAAGGTCCTTTTAAACCAGAGACCACTTCCAAAGGCATTACTAGAGAAGGGATTGATTTAGAAAGATCAGAATAGGAACTGGAATATATGAAGAATTGACTAGATAATGTTTGCACTTTAAATGATAAATACAAAATCATATATTAAGGGATAGCTTGATTCTGATATACTCAGTGATTGATGCAAAGGGACAAAGAATGTGATCCTTAGTGTAGATTTGCTCACACTTTGAGGACAATGTAATAAATTAAAATAATTGTGGAATAAAACAAAATCAGAAGACAAAGAATATACATATTCCAGACAGAAAGAATTCAAGGTATAGTTAAAGGGAATTCATAATAAAAAAGAGATTCTGCAAGACGATGCAGCAGTGCAGAACAGCTGTTTTTCTTAGACATACAGTCTTTATAAAAGTTACTGGCATGACAGCTCAGACTATGAATAAATATTTGTTAATGAATAAGTTTCTTGGCTCTCACCATGAATTAACCAGTCCCCCTCTCTCTCTCCAGTTCCTCAACTATGTTTTTATTAGTACAAACTTTGCAGTCTTGTCTTTCAGTGTTTGTGAATAAGTTGTCTACACTATTTTTTTTCTACTTCTCCATGTCCTTCTCTTTCTAGAATCTAATGTAACCTGGCTTCTGCCTCCATTAGAAATGAATTGGCAGTACCTCAGCTTACTACTCCAGTAATTTAAAGCGTCTCTCTACCAAGTGTCCCCTTCCTTCGTCCTCCTTAACATAGCATATTTTCCTCTCTATCTTATGTCCATTCCTTACCATAGCCTTTGAGGTTTCTTCTGCTCCTCTATAAATAAGTAACATTGCTCAGGATTCTGCCCTCAGGGTCCTTTCACTTCTAATTCTAAATATTGAATGATTAGTATCTATAGCTTTAATTTTGATCTACATTTTACAGAGAATAGTTACACAAAGAACATATTAAGACTAAAAGAGTATTTCCCAAACTCTATCCCTGTCTAAAACAGGTTCAATGCCTAAGAGAAAGTAAAAAATGCATGCTGTTGGGTGAAAATATGCTCAACAAAAACTCAAAGACAAAAATGTATATTCTTTTAAGAAACAACTTGGTGACACATTTCCATTAAAGAGTAGGATCCTAACTCACTTGGAACTTGTGTGTTTGTGGCTTAGTTTCCATATGCTCTTCCTTGGTGTTTCCCTTCTGGAGGAAAGAGTCCTTGCAGGACATATCTGAGGAAGATGAAGGAAAAATCTCAGAGAGACAGATTTTTGCCCTGGGGAAACTTTTACTAAAAAAGTAGTATTTTAAAATGTTATTCATTAGAATTATCTAAAGAAATTTGTAAAAATAATATTAGGCCTAGTGATTAGAATTCCCAAGGGTAAGGAATAGGTCTTATAGTTTTAAAATTCTAAAAGTGAGGCTGAGATTCTATCAAAGAATACCACCTACTTATTGGCTTTCAGATAACATGCCAAAGTGGTTATAGAGGGTTCAAGAAAATAACTTTGATTTCATCATAACTGAAATCTAACTAAGGCTTAACACTTCAGGCTGCAATTCTACCTGTACCTAAAAATGTTGCATCCAACCAGCCACCTCCTCAGACATTCGGGGCGGGAATTCTACTGTGTGGTTCAACTTGCTCCATGACTATTATACACAGATTTAAGGTCACCTTGAACTTCAAACACTTGTAGAACATAAAAATTTAGAGGTTATCAAAAGCTTTTTTTTTTTTAGCAAGATGTATATCCCAGGTTCATTATTTTTCAGTTCCTCCAAGACTCAAAAGCTATACCAGTGAACTACAGATGCTAGGCTACAGACTAATACTGGTCTCTGACAAAATCATCCTTGATTTAGGGATTCAGGGAAAATAAGTAATATAGTCAGTGTGCTATAATTTTACTTATTTAAAAGACTATTTCAATGTTAAAATGTCTTTTCTCTTGTATGGATTTTTAAAATCCTATTCCTTGAAAATATAGTTGTCTAATCTACATCATCCTGCCCCCTATTTTTTAAACTTTTAATGATCTTAGTGTTTGTGAATTATGCATAGACTTCTACTGTACTACTGGACTCAAAGAAAACTGAAATTACTTTATCTTTTAAAAACACTTCTTCATTTCTCAGCAACATGTTTTCTAAATGCTGCAAAAAGGATTGAGGTCTCATTTTTGTCAGGGCTGTAGTACCTTTTAGCGCCCAAGCTGTTCAGTCTCATATTCTCTATGCAAGTCAATATAGTGTTGGTTTTGCTTTTTTGGAAATACATTCAGTGTCTTGAAAAATTACCAACATCTGTATTCTGATATCCCCCCTTATTGCTCTCCCTGAACACAGTTTTCTCATCTTAATTCTCCTTCCTATGTTAACCTTTACAATTGTGTTCCTATTTGGTTCAAAGTACCCATGTCCTTTCTCAAGTTATTTGTGAAATATTCGATCTTTGTCATCATCTAAGTCACCTCTAAGCAGCCCAAGGGCTGTTATTTTGAAAGCTTTGATATATTCGCACATTCTTATTCCCATTTCTGCACAATAATATCTCATGTCAAATAATTTTAGTTTGTTCTTTAGCTATTCCATTGCTGTTGTTGAAATGCACCAGGCTATTAACAATTTTTTTGTGAACACAAATTTGCTGACCACCCCTCTGTATGTGAAACATACAAATTACTGCCCAAGTGAGCCCAGTCTAGTGTGAATGTTCACACTAGAACATTCACATTGCCAATGAAAATTTATTTCTTTCTACTTCAATTTTTTTTATAGTATTATAGTATACCTTTCAAAACCGTCAGGCAAAGTGACAAGACGGCTATATAATTGTATCTAGTAATCACGATCAACCGGTCTACTCCATCGCTTTCTGTTTAGAATTATACTGCTATGAGAATAAAATGTATGTAGCAAGTTCGTTTGAAACTACATCCTCCTATCTTTTAGATATTTGCTTCCTTTCTCCTCTCTCTCTCTCTCTCTCTCTCTCTCTCTCTCTCTCTCTCTCTCTCTCTCCATTTTGTAAAATCAAGGGCTTACCCCTTGCTGCCCTTCTTCTAGCATCAGAAGAAGGTAAATTCTTCCTGCTGGAAGGGTTTTCTACTCCTAGTTAACCAAGTATTTCAACCGCACCCTCTCTGGGGGTCATCACATCATTGCTGCTCCCAGGTTGCTGTGAGTTCACCAAGCTCGGGTTTTCTCTGGGAGGATGTCTAAGAGCTGTTCCAGTACCAGCAGCTATAGGTTCTGTTCCTTTGTTTGAACCTCTGGTCTCAGCCACTAAAGACAAAGACGGCAGGGATGGCTCAGGGCTTTGTGGAGGCCAGCCCTATATAAATCCAAGAAGTGACTGAACTTCTGACCAGATGCCTCAGAGTCACATCTGCCCATGGCAGTCATGCATCTCCAAGCTCTATATGCCCTTAGGACCTCACTTCGTCCACACAGAGCAAGGTTTTGAGATTTCATGACAGCCAGTTACTTGTTTAGAAACAGTATGGTTCACCATGATTCAAAACTGCCTTTCATTAGCATTCCAGGACATTTGAGGATGAGTATCTTTTTATTACATGGAGGATGATTTAAAAACAGGTCAATGAATTCTAGGAGCTCCAGACATGGGGCCAATATAAAGCTTCCCCAGAGACTGAAAATGTTTAAAATAAGACAGTATAAATAATCATCTTTAAATTACCTAGTAAAATAATACCATCTCTTTTATGTTTTGCTTAGAATAGGGAAACTATGTTTCCATTCACGTCATCTACCCCTTATAAAGACAAACACGGATGAACCAAATGGCAAAGGAGATCACTTCTTACAAATTAAAAACTTTTAAATTAATTGAAATTCTATACATTCTGAGCCAGCTGACAATTTGTTTTTGCTTAAAAACAAAGCAAAGCAAATCTTCAAACAGGAAGTTCAGGCTTAGGCTTCAGTCCACGTGCCTGAATACATTTCTGACATTCTTATTAAAGAACCCAGGATGTTCAGGCTCAGGCTTCAGTCCACGTGCCTGAATACATTTCTGACATTCTTATTAAAGAACCCA
>NC_022015.1:12891494-12892030 GCF_000317375.1 Microtus ochrogaster
GCAGATCAGCTGTCAGTCAGAGGGAGTGAGGGCGGCTAGATCACAACAACTCCCCCTGTTTTATTTTATAAAATAAACGGTGCCTGTCTTTACTAAACAGGACTCATTTCTAGCTCTCCCAAAATAAATCCTTCTTGTCATGAAGCTCTCCTGGGGTAGCTTCTTCAACCCTTAATAGAAGCCCATATTCCTCTCTGTTGGCTGAGGCCCACATTAAAGATTCTTAAATCTGCCACACCTGATGAATACCCATCATTTGTGACCTGGCCTCACCAGTTGATCCAGGTTTGTCAAGCTACTTTTGTTTTATGCAATTATATTGTCTCAAGTCACCAATAACATTCACAAACACCCTCTCTACCTGTTCTAAAGATCCACCATCAAGGCCATCACTGTGTGAGGATGCACAAGGAAAAGATGACTGCTCAGTGCCCAGCAGGTGAAAGGCCCTCTGGGCAGGCTCATGGCCCCTGCTGGCATAGAAAATAAATTGGAACCACACACACACACACACACACACACACACACACACACAC
>NC_022015.1:12892935-12897668 GCF_000317375.1 Microtus ochrogaster
GGTTTTTCAAGACAGGGTTTCTCTGTGGCTTTGGAGCCTATCCTGGAACTAGCTCTGTAGACCAGGCTGGTCTCGAACTCCCAGAGATCCTCCTGCCTCTGCCTCCCGAGTGCTGGGATTAAAGGCGTGCGCCACCACCGCCCTGCTGATTGTTCTGTATCTTTAAGAGACAAGCCACGCCCACTCCCTCCCCATCCACTGACACAAGCTGATCTTCAGCTTCCAGCCTGAATTCTCGCTCTTTTCCAGACCCCTCTCAGAGAGGCAGCTTTGGCCTCTCTCTCTCTCTCTCTCTCTCTCTCTCTCTCTCTCTCTCTCTCTCCTCTCCCCTCTCCCCTCTTTCTCCTGTCTCCCCCCTCTCTCTCCCCCTCTCTGTTCTTCTCCCCTTCTCCCTTTCCTTCCATAACCACTAAATAAATATCCAACCTCACTGTGGGTGGAGTGCCTCTGTCTGTCTCTCATCAACTGCAGCCACATGGCTCGCTGCTGGGGACCAGCCACCTTCGGAGACCTGCTATGGTCTTGTGCGCTGTCCCTGCCTGGGACTGGCTGCTTTTGGGACCTGCTGCCAGCCACCACTTGGGGACCTGCAGTGTTTCTGCTGCCTGTAATTTTTAATAATCCATTACAGATGTGACTGAAAGCCATTTACCTGGTTACCTAGGAAACAGAATGCTAATGTATTTTCCCCCTCAGTTAAGTTTTGGTATAAAGACTGGTTTGGAGAATAAACAGGAGGAATTCTTTAGGATGTGAACTCAGGACTTCATGAGGGACCACTGAGAATCTGCCTCCCTATAAAGTCATGTGAGTTGTGTCTTTATTCCTGCACATCCATGCCAGTCAGGAGAGAGATAGTTTATGTTGGGGTCTGGCCTAGAGAAATAACTTAGGGTCTGGGCTAGCATAGGACCCCAACAAGCTCCCAAGACTTAAAATAAAAGAATCATCCCAAAATAACAGGACAGAACAGGTGATATGATGGGTGCAAGTGGACTAAGATACAGAATGAATGAAAAGCTTGACTGTGTCAGAGAGAGGATTAAATGGTGGAGAGAGTAACACCTAATGAAACACAGCTAATGTTAAATATGTCAAGTAACACACCTGAAACACATGCATAGTAGTCCCTGAAGCAAGAAATGATCCAGCAGAAATGGGAGACTAAGCAACTTTCAAAAACCTTAAAAGAAAAATTAATAACAGAGGACATTGAAAATATGCTCTATTTAATAGCTATCTAAAATTAGACAGAATGCAGTTACTATTCAAATACCCTTGAGAATGTCTACAAAAGCTTTCATGGGCCATCAAAAAGAAAACCCTCAATGCATAAAACATGAGCCAAAATAGTGGAGTAGAGGTCATTTGTTACCTTAATGAAAACTCATGAACAACACTAAGCATTAAAACAATTACTTCAAAATGTAAAATTTGCTGCTTCCCCAAATGAAAACCTTGTTAAAAAAAATCAAAGGAACAGTGGCAAAACGTCTGAAAATTAAAAACAATAAAGCATTGTACATCAAAAACTAAACTTAAGTGTCTAAGTTTTACCCACATTTAACCAAAATGGAGATGATTAGATATCAAATCCAGGGAGTGAAAATCATGCATGTGTGTATAGCTGGAAGGACCCAGGATTGAAAAGCACAAACCAATGAAGTACCCTGCGCAGCTCATTATGGAGGCAGCAGGCCAAGAGGTTGAGGATGATATGCTTTACGAGGGAGAACAGTTCTAATATCAAAACCAACAGCATTAAATTGTAATACTGTGGTATAGTTCAGTTAATAGAGTGCTTGCCCAGCATGCCCCAAACCCTGCGCTCAATCCCTTAGCACAGCAAAAATGAAGTGAGGCAATGCTAACCCCAAATCTCAACCATGGAAGGATGGAGACAGAGATCAGAAGTTCAATGTTTAGGGCTGGAGGGATGGCTCAGTGGTTGAGAGCACTGGCTATTTTCCCAGAGGACGCAGGTTCAATTTCCAGTAGCCATATAATGACTTACAACCATCTGTAACTCCAATTCCAGGGGATCTGAAACTCTCTTCTGACTTCTGTGGGTACCAGGTAAGCATGTGATGCACACACATACATTCAGGTAAAATACCTCCTCTAATATAAAATAAAAACACGTAATTTTGAAAAACTTCAAGGTTTACATGAAGGCTTGGTCTCAACAAATAAAAGAAGAAATACATTGAATAAACGCCCTTGAAGATGATAGTGAGACTTAAGATAGAGTTGAGGTAAGCCCACTGGCCCTCTGGACCAGAGCAGTGCAAGTGACAGGAGTTTGGTTAGATAAATTCAACCAGCTGACAGAAATTGGATGGATTTTATGGCCCAGAGAAACTTGAACAGCTGTTAAGTGTAAAGAATAATATCTTTGAAAATGGATGTTGATATAATCAGATTGGTCACAGGTGGAGCAATTGACAAACTAGTCTACTGAAAAGCAGAAAATTTATAAAACAGAGTATTTGAAAAACATAAGCTACCCGAAGTTACAACATTTGTCAGGAATGGCTAGGAATGTCTGGGAAAGCAAAGCATAAAGAGAAATAGTCTTCCAGGGAAGAATACACGACTAGTTACCCAATACCAAATGATCAGTACTGAAAACATATATATAAGTAGCAGACTGAGAAGGTTGTAGTTATGTATTTAGGGAAATATGTGTATGTAACAAAAACTGAAGAAAAAGAGATCATGAATTTGAAAGTTAACAATGGGAGGTAGATTCATGGGAGGGCTTGCAAAGAAGGGGGAAATGGTGAAATTATATTATAATATCAATAATAATAATAATAATAATAATAATAATAATAATAATAATAAATAGTTCAACTTCCTTTCCCAGGTGACCAGTTCGGTCACACTTCATGCTTTACGTTGTAAGACATCAATACCAGCCGTTCCCAAACTATCAGCTCAGAACTATTTCTGCCAGAGACACAAAGAAACCCGTAGTGAAATTCTCCCGGCACTGGAGAAGCGTATCTAGAAGCACCAACTCTGTAATCCACTATCTCTTGCCACCTCATGCTCTCACGGGTGTCTACCTGTCTTTCTAGCCCCTTCTCAGCTCAGCACCGAGGACAAAGATAAAAACCTGACCTTCTCTTAAGCTGGGACTGCACTCCCTACCTGAACCCATTTTGTGTGATTCCCAAGTTCAGAGTACCTGAGTTCCCATTGCAGAGATTCGGAGACACTTGTGAGCACAATGTGAGTCCAGGGCTCCCTTCACTCACGCAGGGTCCCAGAGACAAGTCAAGAGAACTGCTGGCCTTGCTAAATAAACTAGACAGCAAATCTCTGCCCTCACTTCGCGCTTAAAACACAGACTCACTCAGGAGGCAGAGGCAGGTGGACCTCTGTGAGTTAGAGGACAGCCTGGTCTAAAAGAGTTAGTTCCAGGACAGGCTTCAAAAGCTACAGAGAAACCCTGTCTCAGAAAAAACAAAAAACAAAAAACCCACAAGCTCACCACCGCGCCCTCTTGTAGATATGAACTGATCTGCAAGAAGCAACCAGAGTCTTTAAGGCCCTGCTCACTTTAAGGTCCTGTCAGACATTCATTCATTTGAGTTTTCTGGTGGGCCTTTGAGCTGTATCAAACATGCTGGAATTCCCTTCCCCATCTGGAAAAACTGACTCAACACAAACTTTCCCTACTTTCTGCTGCCCCTTATCTACCTGGAACTGAAAAATGGATGTATTTTCCATTGACAAACGTTTAAATGTCGAATGGCCTTTATTGATTTATCATTTCACCAATTCATGAAGTTTTGCGTGGTGGTGAAAAGTCTTTGAGGTATTCAGTGTTGGCTTGCTGCATGTAAGATGATTTGTGACTGTGTAAAGCCTTATCACTAGCCACTTGGATTTTGTGGTCTGGAATTTAGGTAGGTCTAGGGCTGGATGAGTAATGTGTGTGATTTTGGGCAGTAATGCTACGAGAGGAGGAGGGGACAGGGAAGGGGTGAGGGGGAGGAGGATTGGCTCTAGGATAAAATACAGGTAACTTGATAGGGAAGATCAGCCTGAGACTTAAGATGGAAGAGGCCACATGATAGCTGTGGGGACACAAGGGCAGGAAATTTGCTCGGAGAGGGAATGCTTAGTAGTATTGTCTGACGATGTGATTGGTGCTTGGATGGATGTACACAGTGCTCCCTGAGCAGAGCAAAGTCAAATTAGTAAATTTAGATCTATGTCAGGAGTTCACTAGGGTAAAAGCAGATGGTACTTAGGAGTGGGTGAGTGTATTTTGTGTGTGTATACACTAATATACTCTACATGCATTATTTTAATAATTGGAGAATTCATCATCTCATTAAATCATCACCACAACACTTAAGAGAGATTATCATTGCAAAATTTATTAAAAGGAAACAATGGCAGAGCTAGAGTTCAAGTCCATTTTGCTTCATGCTTACCCAACACCCAGTCAGTGTTTCAAGATTTAGATCATCATTAGCAAAGTACACAAGGGCTGTGGAATGATATTCTATAAAATTGGGGCTATTATATGTGACTTCCATTGTTTGTGAGAGGGATGATCTTTTTTTTTTGTCATTTTATTTTATTGAGAAAAGGAAAAAAAAAGTTTCAGCCTCCTCCCAGCCTCTCACTTCCCTCCCCCTCCTCTCACCTTCTTCCCCTCCTCCCACTCCTCTCCCCCTCCCTCTTGAGAGGGATGATCTTTTTTTTTTGTTTTT
>NC_022015.1:12897768-12903033 GCF_000317375.1 Microtus ochrogaster
TAGACCAGGCTGGCCTCGAACTCACAGAGATCCGCCTGCCTCTGCCTCCCGAGTGCTGGGATTAAAGGTGTGCGCCACCACCGCCCGGCTGAGAGGGATGATCTTTACAAACATATTTAACAAGCTGGACAAACTTTAAAATCCCAACTTGTAAAGGTGGTAAGCAAAGAGCTTTGAGTACAGTCGTGAGTTAAAAGCACATACACACTCACAAAAAGGCACAGAGGGTGGGAAAATGACCAGCCTTTCTACTAAGCCTGCTCTGGGAGTGAAGTTTCTCAACAGGTAGCCTCAGAAGGTCCCAGACAGCCTGACAGTGCTCTTTGAGGCTTATTTTCAGGTGGTAGGCACCTGTTGGTCCAACTATCTTAGGGGCACATTTTGATAAGGGTTCTGTCTACATACAACTCTCTGACTGTCACTAAAAAGGTAAAGGATCCTGGTGTCCATAGGAGCTTGGAATTGTTTGTTATAATTTCTATTCCTTTCTATCTTCATGAAATCATCTCTTCTGGGTTGGATCCTGACTATGTTTATTTAAAGACACAGAAAAACTTGATTCAAGTCAATAGAGCTCTGGCTTATTCATATTTTTGTTGAGACCCTAATATGTGGCAGGTACTATGTGAGAATTTGGAAATTCATTAGTCTGCTTTACTATTTATTGGTAGAATGCTATCTGAACAGCATAAGAGCTATTAAGGATTTCAGTAGAGCAGCTAGTTGTGACTACTTGTATGCAACCCCCCAAGATCAGGCCTGTTGGCATTCCCTGATAGTGAGCAGAGAGGGTCCTTAGGTAAGATTAGGGATTCCAGGCACTCTTGCCTACACTGCCCTCTTATCTGTCTATAATTCTGCTAAATTGCACGTTGTTTCATGGTCTTGTGGGGTGCTAAGGGTACAAAGAATGTGGAAGGTCAACTGAAGTGTGGTTGTGGGGATCCCCATCTATGCAACTATGAGGAAGCAATTCATGCTGTGGTCAGACATTTCAGTGATGTTACTGTTTGGGGGTCACTGACACTCCCCAAAATAATGCTTCACTCATGCCCTTACATAAGCACAGAAAACTCAAGTTAGACTTTCATGGAATTGTCATTTTGTCTTCTCTTGGGCATCACCCAAGGCATGCATTTCTTATGCTAAACTATTCCATTCTTTCTCTTGGTGTTATGTCTAACACCAAGAATGCAGTGTTAAATAGATTGTGGATTGCACTGGCCACTCTGAAATTCAAAGGCAGTTAAAGCCTAAGTATGATTTTGCTTCCTAGGGCATGTGTCACATATTTGCCCACGTTAGCTTCTGACCATCTGAATACTTCTTCTCTTGTAGTCCTATGTGAACCTTGGAGGAAGTGAACCTGCTCCCAGGCCTTACAGAGGCTAAATGTACCCTAAGTTCACTTTCTTTGATTTTGCTGTAGATGGGCACAGCAAATAACAAGAACTCAGTCAAGTAAACACACTTATATGCCAGTAACATACAAAATGAAAATAGGCTGACAATTTCAGCTGATCTTTCTTTTACAAAAAGACTTTATGGGAGATATGCTCAAGGTACAATGAATACCTATGAGAATGTCTGTCTGTCACATAGTGATGTGGGAATCCCTTCTGTGTGTTGCTTTTCTTGATTAATGAATAAAGAAACTGCCTTGGCCTGTTGATAGGGCAGAATTTAAGTAAGTGGAGAAGACAGAGCTGAATGCTGGGAGAAGGAAAGAGTCAGAGAGATGCCATGGATCTGCTTGAGACAGATGCTGGCAATTTTACCTGGTAAGCCACTGCCACGTGGCGATATACAGATTAATAAAAATGGGTTAAATTAATATAAGAGTTAGCCAATAAGAAGCTAGGGCTAATGGACCAAGCAGTGTTTTAATTAATACAGTTTCTGTGTGGTTATTTCGGGGCTAAGCTAGCCGGGTGGCTGGGACAAACAAGCTGCCTGGCTCTCCTTGCAACAATATAGTGTCATGTAAAACAAAAACACTCTATGGAAATCTTTAAAATAGATTATTTTAAATAGAACTTTCAGATTTCCACAAGTTTGAGAAGATAGTACAAAGAGTTCCCATATGCACTAGAAGCTGTGTCCCCTCTTATGTTGCTTACATTATAAAGTATAGTTGCTACAATTAATAACCTTGGTTATATTTTTATCTGAAGTTCAGACATACATGATCAGATTTCTTTAGTTACTGTATTTGCTTTCCTTGCACCTGCCTGTTAACATTTTCCTAATCTGTGATCCCTCTCAGATTACCATATTTTATGCAATTATTGTACATCTGTAGGTTCTCCATGACTGTGATATTTTATGAATTTTTCCATTTTTTAATAACCTTAACAGTGTCCAGGAAGTCTGGCAAGGTGTTTGTATGTTGTATGTTTGTATGTTTGTTGGAATTATTCTGGTATTTTTCTCATGGTGAGACTGAATTTATACATTTGGCAATAACGGTTACAGGGACAAGAACAGAACACCAGTTTCATCACATCAAACTAAATGTTCCAGCGACATGCCTAATTATTATTGCTTTAACATATATATCATTGAAACATATTTTATCCTAGCAATTAATCAGAGTTGGACAAGAAAAATGAAATAATAGTTCAATAAGTACCTTTGAAAATGGATAAATGGATTAAGAAAAGAAGTCAAAGTAGATCCAATGTAGCCTTCCCTGAGGAGAGTCTGTTCTACTGCAGAACCAAGCTGAAGTCTAGGACTCCTCATGCACATTCATGGGAACTTTTATAAGGGCTACTTTAAATACGTGACTTAGCATCCTCCTCAGACATGAAAGTAAGTAGAGTTGATAGAAGTAGCTCCTAGTCTGATCATTTGGACCAAGGCTTTATGAGAACCTAAAGTGGGCTTTGAAAGTGACCATTCTAAGAAGCTAAGATGTGAGATGTGGTACACTAGCATCCAAGGTTGTGGAGGCATCAACTTAGGATAGAACCGTCAATTTCTTAGATTCTGATTCCTCTTCAGTTTTGAAAGACAATGTTTTTGTTGGGCTTGTTCAGTGGAAGATGACTATAATGCATGCAGGGCAAAAAGATTCACAGCCCATCGAGGAAACCCAAGGCAGGAACTCAATTGGGCAGGACCCTGGAGTCAGGAGCTGAGGCAGAAGCCATGGAGAAGTGCTGTTTACTGACTTGTCCTTCATGGTTTGCTTAGCCTGCTTGCTTACAGAACACTATTTCAGGAAGGGCCTATACTCACAATACCTGGGCTCTCCTGTATTACTAATTAAGAGATTTCCCTACAGCCAGGCCTCCTGGAGGCCGTTTCTCAGTTGAGATTCTTTCCCCCCCCGGATAACAAGACATTTTGCCAAATTGACATAAAACTGGGATTTGCGGCCTGTGATATCAGATTTAGCTGTGCTTTTGCCTGAAACAGGTCTATGGCAGCTGAATTATGTACACCTTAAAATAGTACCTCCCACCTTTAATAATAATAACAATAATAATAGTAGCAACAACAATAATAAACCCTAATTTTCCACCCTTTTTCCTTTCTTTGTGTTATGGCTTAGAGTGGTCACCATTTCCACAGCATGTTCTTCTGTTTCACAATTCTTCCTGAAATGACTTAATTAATAATAGCCTCCCTAAATCGTCCTCCATTTTCAAAGATGTTACCATGGTGACCAAACTGAGACTCACAGGTCATTTCTTGTGAAAGAAGGACATCCTTGCAGCTAGTCTCCCAAAGGCTCCTCTGACATCCTTGTTCCCCAGTCTATAAAGTATGGGGTTTAGCATTGGAGTCACCACTGTGTAGAACACAGATATTATCTTATCCGGGTTCTTTGTGGTTTTGGTGTTTATCTGCCTATAGTTAAATGTTCCAGAGCCGTAGGAGAGGACAACAGTGAGATGGGAACCACAGGTTGAAGAGCCTCCCTTCCCCAGCCTGCATCTGGATCACAGTGGAGATGATGTTCCAGTTGAGATGAGATGAGGATGAAGGAGACAGGTGCTAAGAGGATCACTATGCCCATTGCAAAGATGGCCATTTCTGTGCTGTAAGTAACTGCGGAAGCCACCTTTAAAAAAAAGCAGGAAGTTCACAAAATTAATGTCTGACTGTGTTCTGCCCTTTATAGGGAAGATGGAATGCAGCAGTACTTTATTAGGGACACTAGGAGCCTACTCACCAAAGACCCTAGAGCCAACTGGAGACAAAGTTTTGGGTCATAATGGCGGAGTAGTGCAGGAACTTACACACAGCCACATGCCGGTCACAGGACATCACAGCTAGCAGTGCATACTCTGTACATCCAATCTGAAGGGTGACTATTACCTGTGTCACACAGCTTCAAAAAGAAAGAGTTTTCCTTTTTGCAAGGAAGTGGAGCAATACTTGAGGAACAACGCTATTTGAGAGACAGAGATCTGCAGAAGAGAAGTTTCTAAAAAAAAAGTACATGGGGGTATGAAGTTGAGAATTCATGAAGATGAGGATAAAGATGAGCAGGCTTCCAAATACAGTCAGCACATCAATGATGAAGAACAAACAGAAGGATCTGAGTTTGTGCATCTTGTAAAAGACTTAGCAACAAAAACTCATCCACAAAAGTCTGTTTTTTTTTCCATTGAGATTTATGTTTGTTTATTTGTTTGCCACAAACAACAAGAACACAATATTATTAAGTTTATGATATTAAGTCCTATAGAAAGAGTTTGTGTTAAAACTGACATCTAATTGGATATTTATAGGATTTTATATTTTTATCTAACATGTTCTAATTAATGTATAAGCTTATTTGTATTTTAATTATTTATGTATAGTTTATGTCAACCTCATTTCCCTCCAGATCTTTCTTATAACCACTGATGTTTTTTAATAGATAAAATGCAATATAGTATAAAATCTTCCTGGGAAGGTTGGCGATATGGCTCAGATATTAAGAGCATTGACTGCTCTTCCAGAACACCCAGGTTAAATTCTCAGCACCCACATGGTAACAGAGTGTTTTTTTTTTATTTTTTTTTCCCGAAAGAACATCCCCATTGTCTCAGAATGTGGGTGTACCCCTCGCGGTCCTGAGTTCCTTGCTCGTGCTCCCCCTCCTTGTGAAAAGGAAAAAAAAAGTTTCCCCCTCCTCCCAGACTTCCATTTCCCTCCCCCTCCTCCCACCCTTCTTTCCCTCCTCCACTCCTCTCCCCCTCCCTCTCCAGTCCAAAGAGCAGTCAGGGTTCCCTGCCCTGTGGAAAGTCCAAGGTCCTCCCCCCTCCG
>NC_022015.1:12908756-12920719 GCF_000317375.1 Microtus ochrogaster
TTGGCGCCTTCCCATCTCTTCCTTCAAATGGAGCCAGGAGAGGCCTGGTGTCTTGGTCCAGTCTTTGCTGTGACTGACTCTCTGGTTGTAACTCTTCAGTGTAGAAGCAGGAACCGTCCAGTCCAGATGGAACTTCTCACCACTGAAACATAGATGCCTGGTAGTCCAGTGACCCACGGACAAAAGGGAGAACTTTGGGGGCAGGGCAGGGACGAGTAGAACACAGGACACCCTGCTGCAAAAGCTGAAGGTGTGCGTGCTCCCTTTGCGGGGGAGGTTATTCAGGCCTGCCTGGTAGCCTGATGATCCGGGGACAAAAGGAAAAAACCTGGCAGGCGAGGCGAGATCCGCTCTGGGTGGGTGCACAGGCACCCCTGGAGCACAAGCTGAAGGTGCCAGGGCTCCCTTTCCGGGGTCCTTGAGGCCTGCCAGGTAGGCAGGCACTCACCGCTGTGGGTGGGTCACCTTAGTGTAGGAGCAGAAAACTGTTCCTGACCAAAGGACCTAGCAGAAAGCCTTTTTGTCCTAATCACAGTGTCCTTTGCTTTACAAAACTTCTCAGTTTTAGGAGGTCCCATTTATTCAATGTTATCCTTATTGTCTGTGCTACTGGGGTTATACGTAGGAAGTTGTCTTCTGTGCCCATGTGTTGTAGAGTACTTCCATTTTCTCTTCTATCAGGTTCAGTGTGTTTAGATTGATTTTGAGGTCTTTAATCCATTTGGACTTGAGTTTTGTGCATGTTGATAGATATGGCAACCTACTGACTGGAAGAAGATCTTCACCATCCCCACAACAGACAAAGGTCTGATTTCCAAAATATATAAAGAACTCAAGAAACTAGACCTTAAAATGCTAATTAACCCAATTAAAGATGGGGCACTGAACTGAACAGAGAATTCTCAACAGAAGAAGTTCAGTGGCCAAAAGACACTTAAGGTCATGGTCAACCTCCTTAGTGATCAGGGAAATGCAAATCAAAACAACTTTGACATACCATCCTACACCTGTCAGAATGGCTAAAATCAAAAACACCAATGTTTTTTTAGCCTTTGCTGGAGAGGATGTGGAGTAAGGGGAACACTTAGCCATTGCTGGTGGGAATGCAAACTTGTGCAACCACTTTGGAAATCAGTGTGGCAGTTTCTTAGGAAATTTGAAATCAACCTATCCCAAGATCCAGCAATACCACTCTTGGGAATATACCCAAGAGATGCTCTATCATACTACAAAAGCATTTGTTCAACCATATTCATAACAGCATTATTTGTAATAGCCAGAACCTGGAAACAACCTAGATGCCCCTCAATGGAAGAATGGATAAAGAAAGTGTGGAATATGTACGCATTAGAGTATTACTCAGTGGTAAAAAAACAATGACTTCTTGAATTTTGCATGCAAATGGATGAAAATAGAAAACACTATCCTGAGTGAGGTAACCCAGATGAGTATGGTATGTACTCACTCATAAGTGGATTCTAGCCATAAATAAAGGACACTGAGCCTATAATCCATGATCCTAGAGAAACTAAATAAGAAGGTGAACCCAAAGAAACTTGGGGGTGGCGTTGGGGTAGGGGTAAGGGGATATGGGGAGAAAAAAGTGAGAAGGGGGGGTGGGAAGAGCTTGGGGAATGGGACGGTTGGGATGGAGGAAGGGTAGATATGGGAGCAGGGAAGTATAATCTTAATTAAGGGAGCCCTTTTAAGGTTGGCAAGAGACTTGACTCTAGAGGTGTCCCATTGAGATGTCCCCAGCTAGATCCTTGGTCAGCTGAGGAGAGGGAGCCTGAAATGGCCCTATCCTATAGACATCTTGCATGTCACCATAGAACCTTCATCTGACGATGGATGAAGCTAGAGGACAGACACCCACATTGGAGCACTGGACTGAGCTCCCAAGGTCCAAATGAGGAGCAGAAAGAGAGAGAACATGAGCAAGGAAGTCAGGACAGCGAGGGGTGCACCCACCCACTGATACGTTGGGGCTGATCTAATCGGAGCTCACCAAAGCAAGCTGGACTGGGACTGATGGAGCATATGATCAAACCGGACTCTGAACATGGCTGACAAGGAGGGCTGACTGAGAAGCCAAGGACAATGGCACTGGGTTTTGATCCTACTGCATGTACTGGCTTTGTGGGAGCCTAGTCTGTTTGGATGCTCACCTTCCTAGACCTGGATGGAGGTGGGAGGACCTTGGACTTCCAACAGGACAGGAAACTCTGACTGCTCTTTGGTCTGGCTAGGGAAAGGGAGGGGGTTGGAGGAGGGGAAGGGATATGGGAGAAGGGGAGGAGGTGGAAATTTTTAAGTAAAAATAAAAAATAAATAAAGTAGAGAAACGGTTGTGTTTATAGATGTATGTGACCTATAAATTAAATCAAGATAAATAACTTAAGTAGTTCTATATTAAGCACTTAGATGGAAACAGCAATGAATTTACTGTTGAATTCTAACCTTAAAGAATCAGCACAAACACTTTTCAAATTAACATAAAGTAGAAAAGAGGAGACTGTTGTAATTTACAAAACTCTGAGAAGATATGTCACACCATGCAACAGGGCTCACATGGGAGGTTTATTAGAAGAGGAGAGAGTAGGGGCCAGAGAGGGGATCAGAGACTGGTCTTTATGGACAATAGTAGCAGAAGAGAAAGGAAGAGAAGAGAGGGAGGGGGAAGGGAGGAGAGAAGAGGAGAAGGGAGGGGGAGAGAGAGGAGAGAGAGAATGGCCAGGCGTACCTTTTAAAAAAATATTTATTTATTATGTATACAATATTCTGTCTATGTGTATGCCTGAAGGCCAGAAGAGGGCGCCAGACCTCATTGTGAGCCAGCATGTGATTGCTGGGAATTGAACCCAGGTTCTCTGGAAGAGCAGTCAGTGCTCTTAACCACTGAGCCATCTTTCCAACCCCAGGCACACCTTTTAAAAGGGAATGTAGTGAATGTACACAGGACGTGCTCTTAGTGGCTACAACTGGGGACTTATCTTGTCAAACTCTAAGGGCAGGCCAGTATGGACGCCTAAATTCTAACAGAAACTGCTACTAATCTCTCTTCACAAAGCCAGTATCATCTTTGTATCACAACTGAAAATGACACAGCATCCCCCCAGCCAAAAAAAAAAGTGTAGCCCAATCTTCTTGATGAACACAGATGCAAAACTTCCCAATAAAATACCTACAAACCAAATTCAAAAACACATCAAAAGATCATTTTTTTCTCTACATGCTTTTACTACAAGACTACCGAGCATATGAAGGAAATACATCATCTGGTAATTACATCAAAAGCACAGATATTTGAAAAAAGAAAGAAAAAAATTGTTTCATTAAAATATTTGATTAAACCATGAGATATTCTTTATGATCAACTTTGCTTCATACTAGGCATGTAGTGATGGCTAAACATATACAAATCAATATGTACATCAGACAAATATATTCAAGAACAGAAATCGCATGCTCATTTCCATAGCTTTTGAAAAGGCTTTTGACAAAATCTAATATTGTTTCATGATAAAAAAAAATCCCGAAGGGACTAGAAATAGGATTGTGTCTCAAACCATAGTTCTTTCCACTCACACCAACCTAGCATGCTTAACTTTTCTTAGTAATTGATTTGTGTTGAATTTTCATTCCCTCATCTGGACAATTTAGGATTCTGAAAATGTATACAAAATTTTAGAATAATGCTAAATACATGATATTTGCCCAAATCTCATAGCCCCGATTATAATAGTTAGATGTATTTGTTCTGCTCTAATGATATGCAGACATGCTAATTATCTTCTTGAAATGCTATCTAGGACACACTATCTTCATATTCTGCAGATAAACTTTCTCAGACTCATACAGGGAGTGTATGTTGGAGCTAATCTTCAATCCAATATTCCTTTTCTTCTAGAGACCAAATACTTAATTGGAATTATGTAGTGTTTCTCCAAAGAAGCCCTGAAGGACCTAGTGAGAGGACCTGTAAGCAAGATGGGAGTCATATGTATGTGTTTTTTTCCCATCCTCGTCACAGCCATTTGGGAGACTTTTGCAAGCAAACACAGCTCAGGATCCATTCACGCTAATAATTCAGAATTCTCCTGAGAACTGTAACTGCTCCAGAGGCAGCTTCTAACATCTCCACTTTTTACTTCATTCACCTCATTTAAAAGGAGCTACTGTGAAACAGTATATTCTGAAGACACTGATAAAACTTTCCATACAGCAGGAGGCTGTGAGAGACAGTGAGGGTCTTCTTTCCTCACTTAGTCTTAATTTTCAAGTTTTGACTAAGCTTTTTGCTTTTATGGAAAGATGCCTGCTCTCTGCTTAGATAATGCCTTAACAAACACCATTCTAGGGCTTTCTCTTCAAGGCTGAAATGTACTCGTTAATTCTGATATGCTAATTTAATCTTTAGTTTTTCTCTAGAAGAGAACATTTGGCAAGATTGGTAAAGTAATAAGACAAGGCCTTAGGTGAACTAAGGTGGGAAATAGGTCAGAATGGGAATGAATTGTTTTTGCTTACATTAGATTCATAGCGTTTACATATCTTCTGGCTTAGATATAGCCAACATAATTGTTTTTAAAATAGCTCTATCTTATCAAATCATAATTACATTAAATTCCCTGTGAAGAAGAATGCCAGTACTCATCTTATAGAAACATAAGCAGAACTTCCATGGAGTCAGGTTTGGTCTTTGTGTGTGTATGTGTGTGTGTGTTTACTGGAAGGGTGTTGATCTGTAAAGAAATGGACATTTTCCCCCAAACTGTAGAAAAAGCTAAATGAAATGTTAGAAATCTTGAGAGTGGAAACGATGTTTTAGAAGAAACTTCTTGGCCTTGGGGACAAGTTTGCAGTCACCCAGGGGAACATTTTCACCTTAATATTTGCATGGTAGATTTTTTTTTAGGACAATGAGGGATGTTGGAGTAACACTTTGTCATGACATCCCAGAGACAGAGCCCTAACATGTACCAAGTCATAGTCACATTAGTCTTGAACTCACAGTCACCTGTCTCTGAATATTTTGACTCAGGTTAAAATCAGTACAAGAACACCATAGATTCTTATCATGTACCACAGATATTTGGAAGGTAGGTATGCTCACCACTATACCACCAATGCAGATACCACAGATATTTGATGATATGATTCACATCGTATTTGATGTGAATAAAGGTGATTCTGATGTGGTCACTGTCCTTGGTCAGCTACAGGCACCCAGAAAGGCATAAGTTTTAAAGTATAATTTATTAACATGTACTTAGCAGGTAATTAGATAATGATGCCAACATATTTGTGCATCTGAGAGTAGGTATTGTGAGTGGGTATGTTTGTGTATATGTGTCTATTGTGACTGGAGGTTTACAGTGGAGAATGAGAAAAGATACTGTGAGGAAAAATTCTAAGAGTGTAGAGCTGTGGGTAATGGGATATGGCTATATGCTGGACATTTGCCATATAGGAACGTAACAATACTTACTCTTCAATGTCAGCTTGACTGCCTTTAGAAGTCACCGTAGAAGCACACCTCTTTGTGTACATGTGAGGATATTTCCAGAAATGTCTGACTGAGGATAGAAGGCCCACTCTGGATGTAGACAGTGCCATTTTGTGGGCTGAGAACTAGGAAAAAATAAATGGGGAGAACAGACTAAGTATCTCTTCCCCTGATTCTTGACTATGGATGTAATGTGAACTTACCCATACCCTTACTTCTGTTCTTACAACTTCCCCACCATGATGCACTGACCCCTTACCCCGTGAGCCAAAACAGACCCTTCCTTCCTACATTGACTTTGTTAGGCATTTTGTCACAGAGACAATAAAAGTATCTGACAGGTGGTACGGGGCTCGTGCCACCTTGTCTTGTTAAGAGTGTCTACACTAAGGAACTAAAGCATTAGTTAGTTAAACACAAGTGCAATAGGACCTTCCCCCTTAGGGCTATCCCAACTTTATTCTTTTTTTTGGCATATATATTTTATTTTATTTTATTTACAAGTACAAAGTGTGAAATTTATTAACGAGATTTTAATTTTGTTGAATTTCAAATGCCTTTCTAGAGATGCCAGCTAAAGCCTGTTTTGAGTTGAAACATTGTGTCACTTAGTCTGACAGCTCTAACCAGATGCTAAGAGCTAAGATCAGGTGAGATGTGCTTTTGTCTTTCTCATATTTTAATGCATTCAGCAGTCCTCAGTCTGTACTAAAATGTGTTCTTTGATCTGGGTGTGAAATTTCTATTTTTGTTTTACTTTTCTCTAACAGACTTTGACATCTTCTAAATTCAGGAACCAAGCTAAACTAGCATTAAAATATCTGACTTTTCCAGCAGTAGAACTCCAAAGTATTTTATATTACATGTATTTGTTGATCTGTCTCTAAATACTTAAAGCTATCATTATTTTGAAATAAAGTTGTTCCAGACCCACCATCATAAATAACAATGTGTTGATAAAGATATATCATATTCATTATTGTGCTGATAAAGCTCAAAGTTGTTGTGTGTATCTGTTTTCTAAAACTATATTGATAACTGTATTTTTAATATGACTGATTTCATTAGTGATTATTTGTATATTTATTTGTTTTGCATTTTAAAACACTATTTTGAAAACCTTTTCCAGATAAAGAATTAGATGACTCAACCCTTTCACAAGACCTTAAACTTTATACTTTAAATTTTCTTTATTTTTGAAAAAGCATTATGAAATTGATTATTATTAAAAATTTATTCAATCTCTTTAAGGATATTAGCACGCCTTCTAAAAACTCTGCTCAGGTATAAATAAAAGTATCTTTATTTACTCAATTCATGATCACAAACTGAACAATAAACTCGATTTCTTCTAAAGGAGCTGGTGAGACTGACATCATTTTCTTTCTTTCTTTTTTTTTTTTTTGGATTTTTTTTTGAGGCAAGGTTTCTCCACAGCTTTTGGTTCCTGTCCTGGAACTAGCTCTTGTAGACCAGGCTGGCCTCGAACTCACAGAGATCCACCTGCCTCTGCCCAGCTCTGACATCATTTTCAAAGGACATTTCATAGTCTTTGGGATGGGTAGATGATAGATAACGGGAGTAAATGAAAGATGATTGGCTCAATGCAGGGAGTTAGTACTGTTTGTGCATATCAGGAAACCAGCTGAGCTGATGGCTTAAATGGAAGTTCTGTTATGGTGACGATGTGTCCACTGTCTTGGAACTTCATTCATAACATGCTGATAGAGCTACAGCTGATGCTGTGGATTGCCAAAAGTTATCAATTGGGTTTACCTTTTTTTTTTTCTACTTAAGAAAGCAGTGAGTTTGATAAGATATTTTGGCTCTTTGAATCCTTAAACCGTTGTGATTGTCCTTTCAGGGAAGAGACAACATGTCCAAAGTATCTTTGAAAAATTCAAACCATCATAAGATGGATGGAATGTGATGAGAAGAGCATACGCCTCCAAGAGTTCATTGATAATACACTGGAACCTCACGTTGTAGTTTTACAGATTAATGCAATCTGATTCATCATTGCATGATTAGAAATCTGACATCCAAATGACTCTTCTCACCTACTCACCACTTGCCAGATGATACCAACAACAGATGTTCCATCTCACAAAACACTGTCGTACAAACCTCGGGAATGTCCAAAGTGCTACAGCATGATAATCTTCTGGACAACTAGTAAAGTGAACTTTTGAAATGTTTCCCAGCGATTGGGGTTATCTCTAGGTCCTCCAAACTTTGAAGCAAATAATGTTTATATTATACACATCTGTATTCAGAGAGCCTTCTTGCTGAAAAAAGAGATGAACTATGAGACAGGCAAATCAAACTCAGGTGACCGAATTTCTCCTTCTGGGACTCTCTGATGACCCCCACACTCAGAAGCTGCTATTCATCTTATTCCTGGGTGTCTATCTGGTCACTGTGCTTGGAAATCTACTTCTCATGTTTCTTGTTCGGATTGACTCTCAGCTTCACACACCCATGTATTTTTTTCTGTGTAATTTGTCACTGGCTGATCTCTGCTTTTCTACCAACATTGTTCCTCAGGCTCTCATCCATCTCCTTTCACAGAAAAAGGTTATTTCATTCAGACGTTGTGCGGCTCAGCTTCTGCTCTTTCTCATTTTTGGGTGTACACAATGTGCCCTTTTGGCTGTGATGTCCTATGACCGGTATGTGGCTATCTGCAACCCTCTACATTACCCTAGCATCATGACATGGAGGGTTTGTATCCAACTGGCTATAGCATCATGGACTAGTGGCATTTTAGTGTCGCTGGTGGACAGTACTTTCACACTAAGTCTTCCCTATCGAGGCAGCAACAGTATTGCTCATTTCTTTTGTGAGGCCCCTGCACTGTTGATCCTGGCATCTACAGACACTCACACTTCAGAGATGGCCATTTTCCTCATGGGGGTTGTGATTCTCCTCATACCTGTCTCACTAATTCTGGTGTCCTATGGCCACATCATAGTGACTGTGATCAAGATGAAGTCAGCTGCAGGAAGACTCAAGGCATTTTCTACCTGTGGTTCCCACCTCATTGTTGTCATCCTTTTTTATGGGTCAGCAATTATCACCTACATGACACCAAAGTCTTCCAAAGAGCAGGAGAAACTGGTGTCTGTTTTTTATGCAATGGTGACACCTATGCTTAATCCCCTCATATACAGCCTGAGGAACAAAGATGTCAAGGGAGCTCTGTGGAAAGTAGCCACGAAGAACTTCTCAAATAGGTTTAGAATCATCCACTGACTCAGCTCCTCTTGACTTCCTAAGTATAACACATGCTAGATAGTCTTCCTTATGAATGTAAGTTATGGTAAAATGTTCATCATTGGGTCTTGTCCATGGACACACACCTTAACATTTATCCCATACTTCCTTTGTGGAGGGAGAAGGAAATAACACATAGAGCGAAAAGGGGGAAGACATGCTTCCTCCTGATATATCCTTTGACAATGAAGACCTTTTAGCTTCTGTATTTTTTTGTGTGAATATACAATGTGCCTTTCCAGCAGTGATGCTCTATGATTTGTATGTGGCAATCTCAAACCCTCTGCATTACCCTCACATCATGATCCAGAGGTCTTTTCTAAAAATTAGAAAATCTCCTAATACAAAAATCTATCTTTAAACTATGGCATATGCTGTTGTCTATCCCCGATTCTAATCTAGGTTTTCTTTTGTCATTTCTTAATTTCTTTACATCTTCAAATAAAAATTTGAAAATATTGCTTAATATCTCACCATGCTCTAGGTACTACTTATGTGTGCATTTATGTGTGATGTGGCTGTGTCAGGGGTGGGTAATGAAGGAACCAGTACACTGAAGTAGAATAAATGAGCCTCTCTTGACTGTTCACATTCTTTTTTAGAGATTCAAATATACTATTTATCAGGATAATCCTCATAAATGTGAATACAGAGATTTAAAACCATTAAGAAATAATGACATTCCTCAAGTATGTAATTAACTCCATCCCTGAAGGACTAAGTGGATGGAACTAGGAACCAGGGAGAGTAGCTGTGTTCAAAATCCACCAGGCAAGAGCTGTGAACTAGGTCATATGTGTGAGCAATCTATGAGAAAAGTTATTTAAAGTAATTCTTTCCTTTAAAACTGTATTTCAAGTAAAATCCAGAGAACAAGAGAACCTATTTATACAATTCATAAACCCATCAGGTGCTCTGAGTCAAATAGAAGGGATTGAGGATAGAAGATGCATCTGAAAGGGTCAAGAAAGGTGGAATTTACTCTTTTTGCCCTCACCATGCATTTCCTCATTGTCCAGTGATTAATTCATGTTTGTAGTAAAGAGAACACTGGTGTGGGAGGTCCTTCTGTCTATATGTTGCATTTATTGGTTAATAAATAAAGTACTTCTTTGAGCCTATGGCAGGGAAGAACAGAACTAGGCAGGAAAAGCTAGGCTGTATGCTGGGAGAAAGAATGGCGGAGTCAGAGAGAAGCCATGGAGCCAGTGGAGACAGAGGCTGGGAACCTTACCTGGTAAGCCACAGCCATGTGGCAATATACAGATTAATAGAAATGGGTTAAATTAATATTCAAGTGTTAGCAAAAAGAAGCTAGAGCTAATGGGCCAAGCAGTGATTTAATCAACACAGTTTCTGTTTGATTATTTCAGGGCTGAGAGGCCCAATGAGCAGCTCTCTCTCCTTCCTACAACAGAACACCAAATTCCATCAATGACTTTATCATTGTGACTTCATAGTGAGAGTACATATGCTTGATACCTAAAAGGATAGCATTGTCCAGATTTACTCAAAGGAATGAGGAGAAAGAGTGAAAAAAAAAAAAACATGACAATTGATTACGAAATAAACCTTTATTTCTGATCTTAGTAATCAGACCTAAACTAGTAATTGTAATGTTTCTTTCACTACAGTGTCTGTATCTTAAGCAACTACTGTCCCAACTGGCAATTGCAATTGCAATTGCAATTGCAGCTACCAGCAGTGGCCACATGGGCTGCAGTCAGGCAGGAATTCTGTTCCCTCAGGCAATAGCTCTCTGAAGGCACCTAAAGGAAACTTTAAATTTCTATCAGGATTAGAAATCAGGATTCAAAAGTTGAGAAATTCTGCTCACTCAGAGAGGCTAAATAGCAAGTAGCTAACTTTCTCTTCCTGCTCATGTCTCCATAAAAAATGGGGTGTCCTTCTGCTCAGTCCACACTTAAAAAAAAAAAAAACAAACAAACCGCTAGCTACACTTAGTTTCTCCCTACTACTTCCTGTCAGTTGCTGACTGCCTCCTGACCCCAGGTTAATTTTATTTAGCCAAACAAGTGTAACATGTCTTTGCATCGTTAATCAAAGCAACAGAAACCAATGTAACACACCTTTACCCAGTTAAAATAATATTCTACAACTGTCTTCATGGATTTGTTTCTGCATTAGCCTCTATTTGTGGAAATTTGTTGGCAGTGGTGACCTAAAATTTCTCTCCTGAGAATAAGCTCATAGATTCCTTTTTGTTGATTTTTTTTAACTTCTGTTTAATTAGTGCTTGTGTTCAAAGAAGTGTTAATGATGGTGAATCTTTTTGATTTCAAACACAGTCTTCCCTGACTCCAGGGTTTTCAGCAGCCCTATTTGTTCTTGGAAATAGAAACAACCTCTAAGGCAGCATTATAATTTTACTCCAGTTTTCTATGATTTTCTCCATTTTTTTAAATGAAGGTACTTAGTGCTATGAACTTCAGAACTGACTTCACTGAATCCCTGAAGTTTTGGTATTTTATATATTCATTTTTATGCAGTTTGAGAATGTTTTTAACTTCTTTCTTATTTTTTTCTTGACCAATTTTTCTTTCAGCAGTGATCCATTTCTCATTTGGTTCAGTTTCCAAGCTTCTGTTATTTCTGATATCCGGCTTTAGTCAATAGTGGTCAGACAGGATGCATTTGTTGTATCTGCTAAGACTTGCTTTGTGTTTGCTATGTGTTTGAGAGGTCAATTTTGGAGAAAGAGGCACGAGATACTGAGAAGAAGGTATATTCTTTTGTATTTGGATTAAATCTTTGGAAATACCTGTTGGGTCCATTTGGTTTATAATGTCAGCTCCAGCATTTCTCTTTTTAGATTTTGTCTGGATGACTTGTCTAAAGACAAGAGTAGGGCATTGAAGCTTCTCACCATCAGTGTGTGAGGGTCAAAATGTGCTCTAAGCTGAGTAGTGTTTCTCTTACAAACTTGGGTGCCTGTGCCTGGCAGATGCCTATGCTTGGCACATAGATGTTAAGAATTGCAATGTCTTCTTGGTGAATTTTTCTTTTGATGAGCATCTAGTGTCCTTCCTATATCTTCTGATAAGTTTTCATTTGAAGTCTATTTTTTTTTCTCTTTCTTTTTATTGTCTCTTTTTTTTTCTTAATTTATTTATTTATTGAGGATTTCCGCCTCCTCCCCGCCACCGCCCCCCACCTC
>NC_022015.1:12922227-12925265 GCF_000317375.1 Microtus ochrogaster
TAAAAGGCTAACCAACCCAATTATAAAATGGGGCACTGAGATGAACAGAGAATTCTCAACTGAAGTCTATTTTTTCAGATTTTAATATTAAAATGGCTATACCAGCTTGCTTTTTTGGTCCATTTGCTTAAATGTTCTTTTTCCATCCTTTTACTCCAAGGCAGTATCTCTCCTTTGATGTTAGGGTGTGTCTTGGGTGCTGCAAAAGAATGGATCCTGATTTGGAATCCATTCTGTTAGTTTGTGTCTTTTCATGGGACATTGAGACAATTGATGTTGAGAGATTAGCAATGAGCAGTGTTTGTTGATTCCTGATACTTTTTGTTGTATGTATGTGCTTCCTCTCTTTTGACTTGCTGGTCTGTGATTATTTATTCCTTATTTTTTTTGGGAATTTTGTTAACCTCTTCTGTAGTTAGGTTAGAATTTTAGTGCCTTCTGCAAGGTTAAACAGATATTGTCTAAATCTGCTTTTTTTTAATCATTGACTTATTTTCTTCATTTATTTTGATCAAAAGTTTTGCCAGGTATAGTAGGTTGGACTGGGATCTTTGATCTCCTATAGTTTGTAGAACAAATGTCTAGACCCTTCTTCCTTAGAGGTTCTCCACTGAGAAGTCAGGTTTCATTCTAGCTAGTGTGCTTTTATGTTGCATAGTCTTTCTCCCTTGAAGCCTTTAATATTTTTTCTTTGTTTCATATGTTTTGATTATTATGTTCCCAAGGGACTTTCTTTTCTGGTCTAGTCTATTTGGCATTTTGTATGCTTCTTGTACCTATAAAGTATCTATTTTGTTAGGTTAGGGAAATTTTCTTGTATGATTTTGTTGAAAATAGTTTCTGTGTCTTTGACCTGAGTTTTTTTTCTTTCCTCTATTCCTGTTATCCATACATTTGTTAGATTTGATCTTTTCATAATGTCTCAGATTTCCTGATTTTTTTTTCTGCCAGGATTTTTTAAATTGTAGATTTAACATTTTTTTCTATTGTGTCTTCAATACCTGAGATTCTCGTTTCCATCTCTTGTATTGTGTTGGAGAGGTTTGTCTTTAAGGTTCCTGTTTGAGTTTCTGAATTTTTTATTTGTTGATTTCCTTCATTTCAAATTTTCTTATCCATTTACTTCTGCTATTGTGTTTTAATAGATTTCCTTTAGGTATTTATTATTTCCTCTTTTAAGACCTTAATCATATCCATAAAAGACATTTTAAAGCCTTTGACTTGTATCTCAGCTGTGTTGCAAGTCTCAGCACCTACTGTGGTAGGGTCTCTGGACTCTCGTGGAGACATATTGTCATGGCTATTATTGATTATGTTTCCTTGTTTTCTTTTAGGTATCTGGGCTTGTGAAGATTGTGAATCTAGGTACTGATATCTGGTCTTATTTTTGTTAGGTGGATGTTTCTGTTGCTCTCTCTAGTCTTAGGAGAGTGGGTTGCTGTATGATGCCTACTGGGGAATTCATCTGAGTTCCTACTAGATGTGGCCACTGTGAGTTCCAGGTAAAATGTGTTTCTTGCTATTGGGGGTAACTCATAGAAATGAGAATGGGGGGCAACAGGAGGGAGGATGTTCTACCAGGATTTGCTTAGTCTGCTGGTAATGGGAGCAGAGAGTCAGGAAAAGCCACTATAGGTAACTGTTCTGCTAAGGAGCTGAACATGAGACTACAGGATTGTTCTGCCAAGGAGTATGTTCTGCTAAGGAACATGAGACTATGGGGGTGGATATGCAGAAGAGGAGGGAGAGTGAAGACCTCAAACTTGCCTCCCTGCTTTCATGGCCCATTTGCTTGGCAGACTTAGGTGGTAGGTTTCCAAGGAATGCCTGCTGGAACTGGGGACTAGGATAATGGGGTGAGTTGGATGAAGAAAATTTGGAGGGGATATCCATGTTATACACTGGTAGTGAGGAAGGGAGGCTACAGAGGAGGCCTGCTACAATGAGTTTGTGGGAATGGATTTGGAAGAGAGGATGCAAACATGAATGTCTACAGTTAGACAACAACTTCCCTGTCCATATTAAATTTTCAATAGTGGTTATGCTGAATGCATTTTTGCCATGTTAGGTACTTCTCATTTTATACTTTTTAAGTATCAGGTAAGGTGCATGTTTTTATGTTCAAATTTTGTTCCCAAATGTTCAAGTTTTTCAAAGATATTGAGTATGCCCTCCTGTGCATATTTTCACAATCTCACTCATGTGCTTGTGTGAATTTAATGTATGTCATATGTACAGAAACCTATGGAGCTCAGAAGGGGGTATCAGACCCCATGGAAATGAAGTTAGAGAGCTTGTAAGCTACACTCGGTGCTGAGAATGGAATCTGGGTCCTCTGCAAGAATAGCAAGAACTCTTGCCTGATGAGCCATCCCTCAAGCCATCTAATTTTCAAATGGTCAAAATTTTTGAAGTTCAAAGCCCGGCGGGTAGCACTTTAGAAATGATTCTTTAGGCAGTGCATGCAAGGGCTTTTGTGCCAGGGCAGACCATTCAGCCCCTTGAAGGAGGCAGAAGTCATTTCCTATAGTGCTTTATAATATAGTCCATTTTTTAGCTGGTTTCCAATCCTGTTTTCTTCACAGAGTTATTCTTTTGACAAGACTGAGATCCTAAATGAAGAGATAGAAAGGACGATGCATTTAAAGGGCTCACAAAAATCTTTGCTATACTTAGTGGCCAGCCTTGGTCACAGTGCCCCTTCTTGGACCACATCTCTGGCATTTTGATGCTTTTTACATAGCCTTAATTAGTAATTAGTCCAACCTTTTATCCCATATGTCTTGCCTTTAGAATACAATCTTGATCCTCTGCTACAGATCTTTGGACCTGACAGCAAGCCCAGAGTTGATTACCAAGCACCATTTTAAACAAGGGTTAGCTTGAACACTAGTCCAGGCCAGTCCTTATTGGACCATTACCACTACACATAGGTGTTTTCTTGTAATCAATACAGGGAGACTCCGATCATCCTTTGGTCACCGGCTCATTGGGCTACCGGGTGGCCCTGTTTAGTTGCTGAGGAATCCCATCTGGAC
>NC_022015.1:12931059-12935747 GCF_000317375.1 Microtus ochrogaster
GAAAAATTAGCACCAATATGTGCATATTTTTTTCTGTGAGTCTTATTGTTTTTGATATGTCTGTTGTTAAATTTTATATATTATATAAGACATGTTCTTATATACATGTTATTGTTGAAAATTAATATGTATATATATTCTATATTAAATAATGTGTTTTACTCCTGTTATTCCTTATTAGAGGACTTTGTTATCAAATGCTGAAGGACAGTTTGTGCAGGAAATAAGTGGTTCCATTTCCTCATGGCAGAAAGAGGTAGGGCAGATCACAGAGTCAGTAGAGAGAAAAATACCTCTGTAGTAAATGCCACATTGAATTTTCAGGACTGTGTTTCTACACGTGTATGTGTTAGTATACCAAGGCTGCCATCTGCTGCAAGTCCAGGTTTGTGTGTGTTCATAGGGAAGAATCCTGAAGAGAGATTGCTCTGCTAGTCAAATGTGCAGTTTTGAAAGGACAACTGAATTCACCCACTCACAATAAAGGCATGGACAAAAACCATGTTTGGGTTCTGTATAGCAGGTCCCCACAATTCTGTACTTATTCTTAGCTGTAGAGTCTGTGCATCCTTCCTACAAAGGATTATTCATTCTGCCAGGAAACAGTTTGTGATTATGTATACAGAGCATATGATATTTAGGAGCTTTAAGTGTAGAATATTCTTTCTGTAAATGAGACACATTGCAACTTGGGCAATGGAGGCAGAGCTCTTTAATTGCCAACCATCACAAACCCTTGAGCTTTAAGGTACCTTTTCATTGCTCCTCTTCCTCACTAGGATAAAAGTTTGCTTTGCTCATGACTTTGTGTTCAGGGCCTACATCGGTTCTAATGTGGTTTTCAGAGTCAAATTGTGGGTGCAAGTGAAAAATCAATTGGAAACAATGAGTGAAAACCATTTATTTGTTTTATTAGTATGTCTATTTTAACTAACTGATGAAGGTCCTCTTGAAATATGTGGATAGTGTGTTGGGGCAAATTGAGGGAAGTAAAGCAGATTCTAAAATGAACTGGATAAAGAATTCCAGGGTTAAACTTAAATGATGAATTGTAGGAAATTGTTGACTTTCAGAGGATCCTAATTGAAGTAACCATGAATACCTTAGGGAACTTACTACCTCAGTCATGGAGTCAGCCTGCAGTGCCCTGTAGTCTTTGTGTTCTTTCGTTCTCAAACGGATCCTAGTGGAGAGTCCAAAACCTCAGTAGGTGCACAGCGTCCCCTAAAGGAGTGGAAACTTGGGGAGTTCAATGTTCTTTGTTTTGTCCTCACATTGCACCCTTGCCAGTTTCGGCCTAAGTTCGTCAGTCATAGCTTCCGAGGACTCAGAGTTCTGCTAATGACCCGCCTCAGTGCAGCCTTCACCTCATTATTCCTTAGGCTGTAGATGATGGGGTTCAGCATGGGAGTGACAACGGTATAGGAGAGTGACACCATTTTTTTGTGCTCAGGAGAGGTGTTTGAGCGTGGTCTAAAGTACATGAGGATGGCAGTGCTGTAGAAGAGGGAGACAACTAGGAGATGGGAGGAGCAAGTGGAGAATGCCTTGCGCTTCCCTTCCGTCGAAGGCATCCTGAAGATGGTGGAGAGGATCCTAACATAAGAACCCAGGATCAACAAGAAAGGGAAGAGGATGAATAGGACAGTGGCTGTTAGAGCTTCCAGTTCAAACAGTGACGTATCAGCACAGACCAGGGCTATCACCGGGGGGCTGTCACAGAAGAAGTGGTTCACCTTGTTGGGGCCACAGAAAGGGAAACTGAAAATCCATATGGTTTGCACAGTGGCCACTGGGAATCCTGCGAACCAAGAGGCTGCTGTCAGCTGGGCACAGGACCTACGGTTCATAATTACTGGGTATCGCAAGGGATCACAGATCGCTACGTAGCGGTCATATGCCATTGTGGCCAGAAGACAGCACTCAGCAGCCCCAAAGAAGAAGAAGAAATACATCTGAGCGCCACAGCCAAGGAAGGAGATAGTTTTGTCTTGAAGTATCAAAGTACCCAACATCTTGGGCACAATGACCAAGTTGAAGCCTATTTCCAGGAAGGACAAGTTTCTGAGAAAGAAGTACATAGGACTTTGCAGGGCAGAGTCAGCTGTAGTAACCAGGATAATGAGGACATTGCCCATGAGTGTGACTAGGTAAATGATCAAAAACAAAAGAAACAGTAGAGCCTGTAGCTCGTAGGACAATGTGGAGAAGCTCACAAGAATAAATTCCCTGACAGTTGTCCAGTTTCCCCGGGTCATTCTCCTGCACATTGGGCAGTCAAGATTCAGGATGGTGAGGAAATCTTCCACATATTCTGTTATGAGCTTAGTGTGCTATAAATAAGGAACCTCATTTGGTTAGAGACTACATTTGTTGTCATCATTGAATGTCAGGTATCAGGCTTTTCCAAAATGTATAAAAGAACTTTAACTACTGAATTTATAGTTTTAGAAGAATTCTGATTTTTCCCCCCAACTGAACTGAGATTCACTCTAACTACATGTTTTTGTACGTGTCTAAACTTTTCTCTGTTCTAAAGAGAATGCCTAAAGGCAGAGTTCCACTCACCCTCTGACTCTAGCACCCTCAATAGGCAGTGCTGCTAAGAAAGCCAGGAGAAGTGTTTTGAAGTCCAGTTGCTCAACTTAAGAGAATGAGATCTGATTGAGTACATTTTGTATAGCAAATGGCCAGGGAATAAACATTCAAGAAACAGCCAGTACAATTAAATGCAAATGATTCCTGAGTAATACTCCTAAAAAGGTCCCAATATCAAGATGCTTAATATTGAGAAAGAGTTGATATTTAGGGAAGCCCCACTTTTACACTTGTCAGCACTTACAACACAGAGGTGGATGTATATGCATCTCATGGAGGAAGAACTCTCAGGGACATTGTGCATGAACAAAGAGAACATAATTAAGATAACATCAGTGTCAGGGGAGAATTGCTGTGTTAGGTGTAAGCCTTTACATCATTTCCTCTTGGTTAAGTTGTGCTTGGCTTTCAAGGCATTTGATGGTCACACATTGCATGTCAATAAAGTCCACTTCAAACATCCAGGTGCCACTAGTGAGGAAGACTTTCCATGAAAGAGAAATTGAAGATTTCGTTAACAACCAAGTTTCAAAATTGAGCACCTCCAATTATTTTTGATGATGTTAATCTGACTGGAGCAAAACTCTCTGCTCTCATAGAAGCTGCTTTCTCCACAATTAGACATATTATCAGTAAATTTTGCTAATAGGAAAATGTGTATTATGTGGATAGTAAATAAGAGCAAAGCTACAGAATAAAGTTGTGGGTGAGCAAGGTATGTGAGTGCAGAAAGGGTTTGAAAAGACTGAAAAGAAGACACTCTAGTCCTGTGCAGGTTCAAGAGTCAGGGGAAAAATGCAAAAGGAGATACAAAGAAGGGAATACTTAATGATTTTGCTAACTGATATTTGTTTAAAAATACTCTATGTGGGTCTCTGTATCTCTATCCATTTTTGTGCCTTTTCTTGTCTCTTTTTCTTCTGTATATTTTTTCCTATTCAGACACCTTAGATTTTGTTTTTTCTTATTATTATTTTCCCTTAAAGCCCTGCTTGTTTTCTTACTCTTTTTGAGGGGTGGGGGAAGATTCAAGACATGGTTTCTCTGTGTAACATCTCTGACTGTCCCGGAATTCACTTTGTAGACCAGGCTGGTCTCGAGCTCACAGAGATCTTCTTGCCTCTGTCTCTAGAGTGCTGGGATTAAAGGTGTATGTCATCACTGTCTGGCTTTCCTGTTTGTTTCCTGATGAGAAACAGGAAGGTGTGGATCCAAATCAAAGGAATGGTGGATGTGTGGGAAACTGGGGGGCGGGGGGGATAGATGGAGAAAACTGTAATCAGGGTATGTTGTGTGAGAAAAATATCAATTTTCAATAAAAGAGAAATAAAAATATAAAGAGATCTTTGATACTTGTTTACATAATGGAACATTTAAGAAGTGCTAACTTTAACTTTTACAGTTTCATTAAAGAGTCAGCAAATGTTCTGGTAAAACAATATTAAATAATTTAAAAGTAATCCGGTCAAGTGTAACCATGGCCAGCAACAGTTGGAACTACTGTAAACATGGTTTGGTTTGAAAATTTTTTAAGGACACACAGAAAACAACTCCAGTTAGATACTGGAAAACTAGTGGCAAGGGAGCGGGAAGACTAGTTCTGTCTCTCTGACTTTCTGGCAAGGGTAGTCCGCTTTTTAAGTACTGCCAGGGACTGGAAATGTTTAAGTTGAACGAGGATTTAGAAATAACGAAAGGCAAGGTCTTAGAGCTTTCTTTAAACAGCTTTGTTTTTCTCCTGATCTCTGAAATGCCTCCTGGTGCATCTCCGTAAGGCCCCAGAGTTGCAAAAGACACACAGATAGAACCCGATTCAGGACTTCTCATCTGCCTCTTCCTCACCCTTGTAATTAGTACACTTTCCTTCCTTTGTCTCAATCTCGTGCTAACCTTCCCCTTTATATTTCCTCTTTTTGAGCTGTTCTTCCCTCTTGTTTTCTTTTACACCTGTCATCTTTCACTTCTGTTTTGAATTCTCTATTTTTCCCACTATGCAGAGAAATGACAGCACAGAAGTTGCTGGGTAGAATTTGAATATGGCCTTCCTGTAGCTGAGGTTCTGTTTGTGAGGATGTTACCAGTCCAGGAGA
>NC_022015.1:12935897-12941957 GCF_000317375.1 Microtus ochrogaster
GAGAGAAAGAGAGGGGGGAGGCAAAGAGAGAGAACACTATACTATAGCAGGAAGTGAAAGAAATGAGGAACTTAGTTGAGGTTGGTTGCTTAGACAGTGACATCTCTCTGTTTGCAGTGTCCATTTTCAGGACTAACACTTTGGAGTTTCTGTGTCTTGTTAAAAACTGATAGGTGCATTGTGATGGGTACTTAGCAAAATTTCCACATAACCAATGATTTCTGTTGAGATAGTCTTTTAGTGTTGAGGACTCTGTTGTTGTAAGTGCACATCAGAGTTCTGAGAAGACAACTTTTTGAACAGCCATAAAATTGGACTCTGACATTACTCCGAGCTATGTTTTCTGATATGTAAGTCTATCATTTTATTAAATGCCCTACCTACTTGACAGGGTGATGGTGAAGGGCCACATGAGATAATCTATATGTAACAAACACCTTAAACATTTTCAAGCACATCACACATGTCCTTATTGTTTCACATAATTTCTCAGGACCTATTCTTTACAAGTTCTGTAAAATTCCAGGTGTTTTTCATGAGACTCTGATCTGTCTTCCTGACTCTTAGAACTTTGTAAAAGAAGAGATATTTTTGGTGGTGATCCATCTTCTTTTCACAAGGTTTCAAGTCTATGTCACAATCCCTTACCCTTTACTCACCTTTTTTTTGAGTGACATCTGTCAATGTAAATTCTGGAAAACTTTCGTCTGTGACAGTCTCTGTGGAGCAGTCTCAGGATATTTGAGAACGAGAGATTCCAGGAGATCCCTAAATTATGGCTTTGAGTGGGCCAGTCATTCCAGATAAGCATCAGGTTGCTCTGTGTCAGTCATTCCAGAGACACTCTGGGTTAGGCTTGCCTCCATTCTGTTTTCTGGTAGACTCTGGATTGTGCCATTGTCAAGGTTTCCAAGATGCTTTATTTCAGGACTGTGACAGTCCCTCCAGGTAAGTCATATGCAGTGGCTAAGTCAGTTCTTGTAAGCAGGCTCTGAGCTGTGCAGTGCTTATCACTCCAGAGATACACTGTGCTGGGCCCGTGTTTGCCACTCTAGAGGATTCCAACCTGGGTCTCAAGACTATTTGGTTCCCTGCTGTTTATCATAGCTACATGATTTTTCTTAATGCTTCCTCTTCTTCAGGTGATGTCAATGATTTACTTCCCAACAGATATGAGTTTTGGGAAGCTCTCAGTTCTCTTCAAGAAGAACCCATGATTTTAGAACTTAATATAGGTTTTTGTTTCCAGCTGCAACTTCTCCTACAATTGTGAAGCCACAGGAAAAAGTGTCAAAACTCAGTGGTCTATCTATACTTCAAGATCTATAGGGTACAGTAATTAGAAGAAAGTCTCAGTTTTGTTTGCATTTCCTCACTTTTGAGAGTTTTCTGGGTGATTTTAACTGGACCGAGGAGAAGTCTTCAGGAACAGGCACTAGAATCCATTACTCACTATCTGACCCAAGTGCAGAATATTAATGACAGGCATAAGCAGTTAGAGACGTTACTAACCTTCCAGCAAGATGAAGAAGTGGATGTATGACCAAGAACCTCAAATTCTAATCCTTCTGGAGCAATAATTGAAGTTGAGAAAGGAGAAAATCCAATTTCCATCCCCAATTAAAAGAAGTTATAAACATTCATACCTATTGGGAAAGGGAAAATCAATTTTTTCCCCAATGAAACCTCACTGTGTGCATCTACCCCATGCGAGGGCAAGCCCCATGTCCAGGAATAGCTGGCCAATACAAAACACTCCACATTTTTGTGTACTTTTTGTTTTGTTTAGGTATTTTTGTTATATTGATATTCTTTTTCTTAGTTTGTCTGTTTTGATTTCTTTCTCTTTTTTTTTTTGAGGCAGGAAACAAAATGAACAGTGAGGTGTGGAGAATCTGGGAGGAGTTGGGTGAGGGGAAAGAATAAGATCAGAGTAAAGTACATGAACAAATTTTGTGGTAAAAAGCTTTTAAGAATTAAAGTGAAATCAGTGCTTTGAGATAAATGTCTCTGAGTAATAGGAGCTTTGCACCAAATGCTTAAATTGATGTTCAAACTTTTCTCAAAATGCTTTTGGAGGATGTGTTTGATTGTGAATTTCTCACTGGAAGCATTAATCATATGTGACTTGTTCATTACTGCTTGCTTGGTCTCCAGCATGGTTCCTGCAGTCCATGATAATGTGAAAATAGTTCTGGCTACCCAATTTCTCTCTGTCATTCTACCTCTCAGCCTTTTCCTCAACAGCATCCTCATTCTAGAGTTTGCAAGAGGACCAGTCACAACACGGGTCCTTATATACAAAGAAGAAATGCAGAAAGTTCACTTTGAAAGTCGTTCATCAATAAGAGTTTATCAGATGCTTATCACAAGTACTACATATTTAGTAGTAAATGGCCACCACTTAATGGGATAGAATGTTTAGGAGTGAAAGCAAACAAAGAAATCTTATAAATACGAAATTACAACTATGATGACCATGTAACTAGGGAAAAATAATAAATCAGCAAAAATAACACTATCATTTTTCTTTTATCTAGACATAAACTATAAGAAGGAAGGAATAATGAAAAAATTTAAAAGGTCATTGTGAGTCGGCTGAAGACATATTTGTGAATGGGCAAGAAAGACACCTTCATCAAGTCAAGAGTCTGCGTATTATCTTGGTCACATCCACTGCAAAGGACACTGTATCTAAGTGGGAAATAAGGAAACAGCACTGTCACTGCCCTAAGCAAAGGTTTGTGTGGTTTGGAATCCATTGTGGAAATAAACACATCATAAAAATAATTGATCAAGTAAGGAAACTACTTAGTTCTTCTTATGAGTTAGGTTGTATAATTAGTGTTGAGAAATACATACTGTTTAAAATGAGTTTGGATATTTATACTTAGTTTAAATTCATCATGGAAGGATCCATAGAAAACTCATATTGTGGATAGATGTTGAACTTAGAGAAGTAACTTCACACAGCTGTTCTGCATTTAAAGTTTCAGTGATCATTATTTATTTTTTTTAAGAGATTTTGTTTTGTAGTCTGGTTAAAGGCTATGTGTGTGTGTGTGTGTGTGTCCTCTCCTCTCCTCTCCTCTCCTCTCCTCTCTTCTTTTCTTAAATCATAGGCATAGATGATGGAGATTCCTGAAGCAATTATTACAAACAGCACAACAGGTATACTTCTCCTTCAGTCCTCTTGGATCACTCTTTCTCTATTCTGGAGAATTCTATATATGAAATATGATCATACCCACCCATTTCTCCCCTCAAACTCTTCCCATGCACCTCACAATGTGTTCCTTTCCTAACTTAATTTTTTGATAAGCCACTAAGTTCAGTAAGTGCTGTCTATGTGTAGGCCACCCACCAGAGCATGGGAAATTTACCAGTGATGTCACCTTCCAAAAAAATGAGTGTCCCTTCTCCCAGCAGCTATCAGCTGCCAATACATTCTCATTAAGGGATAGGGGAAGAATGGGACTTCTCTACCCATGCTGGAATTTTGACTCTCTTGACCTCGTACAGGTCTTTCCAGATAAACACAACTGCTATGAGTTCATTAGTGCAATAGCCATGCCATGTCCAGAAGATAACATTTTACATCATTCCACCCACTCTGCTAGCTCTTACATTCTTTGTCTGTGCCAATTTTACGGACACTGTGAACCCTCCCTCAGCCTTTACAAGCTTTAATTAAAAAAATTCAGGCAATAAACATATTTATGATATGAAAATGTACCACACCCGTAAACTTGGTACAAGTTTTACTTGCAGATTTTCTGGTACCTTTAGAAGAATGCTCTTGGATCCTAAGAAACCTCTCTGACACTGAGGTACCTGGAAACTTGCTATTTCTCAGTTCTTTTCATCATGAATGGGAAGCGAGCATAAAAGCCCACCTCCTATGCCATGATCCAATGTAAACAGAAAGGTTTGCTTAATTTCTTTGTTCCTTGCAGAATCAGGCTAATATTGGAATTTCACATGAAATTGAAGCTTTGTTTCACTTGGTCTCCTCTCTGCTATACTGGACCTATGCAGCTATTCCTTTAGTGATGTAATCATCTTGACTTTCTGACTCTAGATCAATCCTGGGACAATATGGTGTATGATGATCATCTCCATAGTCCCCAGTAAGCAGAATTCTTGTTGGTTTGGGCAGCAGTGTTTTATGTATTTATTTATTTTTATTTTTTCTATTAAAAAATTTACACTTCCTCCCCTCCTCCCATTCTCCTCCCACTCCACCACTCACTCTCCTCCCTCCCCTTCTCTTTTTAAGAGAGGGCAGGGAACCCTGCCCTATGGGAAGTCCAAGGCCCTCCCCCTTCCATCCAGGACTAGGAAGCTTTGCATCCAAATAGACTAGGGTCCCAAAAAGCCAGTACATGCAGTAGAAACAAGTCCCAGTGCCTTTGTCAATGGCTTCTCAGGCAACCCCATTGTCAACCACATTCAGAGAGTTCGGTTTGATCACATGCTCATTCAGTCCCGGTCCAGCTGGATTTGGTGAGCTCACATTAGAACAGGCACACTGTCTCAGCGGGTGGACAAATCCCTAGCAGTCCTGACTTCCTTGCTCATCTTCTCACTCCTTCTGCTCTTCAACTGGACCTTGGGAGCTCAGTCCGTTGCTCTGACGAGGGTCTCTGTCTCTATTTCCATCTGTAGCCGGACGAAGATTCTATGGTGATATTCGAGATAAACATCTGTGTGATAATGGGGCAAGGCCAGTTCAGGTACCCTCTCCTCTGCTGCCCAAGGACCTAGCCGGGGACACCCCTGTGGACACCTGTGATCCCCTCAAGAGCTAAGTCTCTTGTCAACCCTAAAATGGCTCCCTTTATATAGATACCTTCTTCCCTGCTCCTTTATCCGCCCTTCCTGAATCTCAGCAGTGTTTTAAATAGGCGGAAGAAGGTGTAAGAAAGAAAACACTTAAGAGCTCCTCCTTTTACATAGTTTGTGTGTGTTCTCCAGCCTCTCAGGACACCTGAGTTCTGTTTCAGGAGTCAGTCTTTCTCTAGAAAAATCTCTCAACTTTTGAGTAGTAGAATTATCCACATGCTTTCTACCATCACTTTCTATCAATTCTTCTTCAAAAAAATTACTTTGAAGTAATTCATTCTCATACAACTTCATGTCAGAATCATTTCTAAAAGCTGGACTATCCCATCCATTTATCAATTTTTATACTACAAAAATTAGGGATAGGGGAGGTGACTCACTTGAGCAAATCTGAGGATTTGTATTTAAATCCCTAGCACCCTTGTAAAAAATTCAGATATAATTACATGTGCCTGTAACCCCAGCACCGTGGATCAAAGTTGGGTAGATCCCAGGAGCTTGCTAGCTAACTAGGATATTCAAAATAGTCCTTCTGAGTCAATGACAGTTCTGTGGAATACGAGGCTTTGGATATGTTTAGATGTTTCTAAACAGAAACATCTGTGAAGTTTTAGTTTTCAAAGATTTACAGGTACTTCAAGAGAAGACAAAAACCACACATACTAATATTTATAAATTAAAATAATTGATAAATGTGGAATATAAGAACACAAGAGTAATGTGTCATTATAGTGGGTCATTAAAATGTTGGATGAATTTGTCCAAACTAATGGTGACAATCGTTCAAGACAAAAATGGAATACCAAGACATTACCTGAGTTAATTATCTGAAGCATGTATTCCGAAGTTTAAATGAAATGTGTACATTTTCTCTTACACATTCATCTATTTTCCTCATTCCTCAACATTTATTTTATTTAAGCTAAAAATTCATTGAGTTTATTTTACATACAAAATAATCAATGTTCATTGTTTCATAACAAATATTATTGATGTAATATCAAGGAAACAAGCATACTCAAAAATTGTTGGAGGAAGTTTAAATGGTTTGATTTTCCATTATGCAATGTTATGCTTGTATTTTATATTTGCCCCAGAAATTCCATTTCTAGATTTACGTCTGTCAGATATACTATTAGGAATGTTAAAAACATATCCAAGTCTTTGTTTACCAGCTAAGCATCCAGCAAGGAGACCTGATCTTTCGGCGCCAGC
>NC_022015.1:12962786-12963912 GCF_000317375.1 Microtus ochrogaster
CCTAATGCCCTTGCTCTGTTTCCTGGTTCCTGCCGCAGGCCAAGAACCCTCTCACCCCTCTGAAGGGTCTTCAGGATCAGGACCAGGCTCCCCGTTTGCCAGTGACCTGGCCAACAAAAGGCCTATATCTTTGATTTAATTGTAGTGGGGCAATCTGCTCTCGTTATTGCTCGCCCGTCCCCGCCTCATGAGTCTGCTGCTGTGCCAGTCCCAGCCGCTTGCGTCTGCTGCCACGCCGGCTGCCGGCTGCCGTGCAGGACCCCTCTGGTCCCCGCCGCTTGCGTCTGTTGCTGCGCCGGTCGCCCAAAGCCTATTCCTGATTGCAGTGCCTCTCTGCCTCAATTCTAGCTATAGGTCTTGAAGATGGCATAAGAGTCTTGATCAAGTTGTCCAGTGTGGACATACAGTCCCTGGCTGAAGTGAGGCATCATCAGTACTGGCCATTAGTATCATCTGAGTTGCCAGTGCCTTTAGGTCTTGGGTAAGGTTTATCTGTACAGAGCTACAGTGGATTGTCACAATTTATAGGTTAGTGTGATATGTGTTTACATTCTCCCCTTACTAGCCTTTGCACAGGGGCACCGAGAACTTGGTCAAGGTGACGATCTTCCACATGGAGGTAATGACCTCCTTGAAACACATAATATTCAGTGTGAATGTTGTAATCTCCATAGTAACAAAGGCATTGAACCTGATCTTCTTCTACACTGGTGTAATCTTCAAAATCTCATCCTGGAGGGAGACTCACAAGAAAAAGTCAATAATCTCAGATTCCTTGATGGGCATAGAGGGCAGGGACTTGAGCTTCATATTCTTGTCTGTATGAATAAGCTTGATTGGGATCCATTCCTTGTTTGTGGCCTTCACCAGCATTCTTTTCCTGGCCAGAAATAGACACTGAACATGGCCCAAAAGGTCTTTGTAGAGGCCACTGTCCCTCCTGATTCTTTGGGGCTACACCTGTGTCACCTGTTGTTTGTTGTTTATCAATTAATGCAGAATTAAATATTTAATTTGAGGCTTTAAAAGCATTTTACTACAAATAGCAAAATCCTAATTTTAAGTTTCAAAACCATATAAATTCACCATTAAATTTTAAAACAATATAGAAATTTTCTTAAAACCA
>NC_022015.1:12965352-12973995 GCF_000317375.1 Microtus ochrogaster
TCTTTGGACTGGAGAGGGAGGGGGAGAAGAGTAGGGGGAGGGGAAGAAGGGTGGGAGGAGAAGGAGAAGGGTGGGAGGAGGGGGAGGGAAATGGGAGGCTGGGAGGAGGCGTAAACTTGTTTTTTTTTTCCTTTTCTCAATAAAAAAAAAGAAAATAGGGTTAGCTATCATTAAGGAGAAATGAAATGCCATAAGGAGCACCACTACTTTGTGTCGTTATAAAAATATAATTAAAAAAAGATTCTCAAATTACTCCCAGAAGCCATAAGATATTAAACAAAAATAGGGCCAGGAGTGAGATATCTTCTTATGAATTGTTAGGGAGGCTCTAGAGGCATACCAAATAAAACAGACTATTGATAATGCTCTTGGTTGTCTACCATAGTTAGACAGTATTTAGTTAGGGTTTCTGTTGCTGGGAAAAATCACCATGACACATGGTAACAATTTCAAGAAAAACGATGAATTGAGATGACTTGTTCACAGTTCCAGAGGTTTACTCTGTTATCATCATGGCAATACAGGCAATACATGGCAAGCATGCAGGCAGACTTGGAGCTGGCTACATCAGAAGGCAACTGTAAGTGGTCTCAGTCTCACACTGAGTGAAGCTTGAGCAAAAGAGACATCAAAGCAACCCCCCACAGTGACACACTTCCTCCAACAAAACCATACATACTCTCCAAGGCCACACTTCCTAATTGTGGCACTCCATTTGGGGACAATTTTCTTTCAAACAACCACAGACAGTAACATATTACTTATGAAGACACTCCACACTTTGATTACAGAATCAGATAAATCAAACTGGAACTTTACTGGAATCTTCCATCTGACTATTATATTTTCATGGTGCTGTAAAGTGCTGTGCAGCTACTGGAAGAAGTTCATGCTACAGTACAGACCTTCCAGGTAAGATGGGCCCACAGACAAAGTGTGGTACAATTGTGTTGGCAGTAACCAACCATAGTATGCTTGAATTTGAGTCCTCCTAATTTACAGATAGGAATTTGTTCTTGTTACTTCAAAGAGACTTGCAGGGGAAAATGCCTCTAGGCTTAATAGCGACACCAACTAGTGCTGTTTTGTTAAGTGGACATAGGAAACTGCTCTTTAAATACTCATTTTATTCTAATATTTTTTATGTGTGAGAATGTTTTGCCTGCAAGTAGATAGGTTTTATGTGTCGGTCTATAGTCCTTGGAAGAGAGAAGAGGGCATCAGGTCCTCTGGAACTAGAGTTACAGACAGTTGTGGCCCACTGTGTGGGTGCTGGGAACAGAACCTGGGTCTACCTCAAGAACAATATATGCAAACCCTGTCTCGAAAAACCAAAAAAAAAAAAAAAAAGAACAATATATGCTTTTAAGTGCTGAACTACCTCTGTAGTTAAAGCTTATGCTTATACCAGTAGATTACTACAGCTCTCAGCTGTGGCCAGATAAATTGCTTTTTTCAGTAGACAGAAATTGATGTAAAGATCCATGCCTGGTTGAAGTATGAAGAATAAGTGGCTGTTTTGTTCTCATCCGTAAATGTGACATCTCTATCATGCCCTTCCACCAAGGCTTAGAGAACGTTGTGGAAACAGAAGTAAAAATAATGTAAGATGTAGAGACTGTGGAGAAGTGTGGTGAGATACTGTCTCCTCATTACAATACAGTCACAGCATTCATGAACTTAGAATCCGATGTCTGTATAATATTTGGACATCATTGATCCTCTCAACATAGCAGAATAGGCAATAGGGAACTTATCTGGCTACACCCAAGCTGAGGGTGTTAACAGCTGCTGGAAGAAGTAGGAACAATTTTCTTCAGTGCTCTAGCTGCTGGTAAGTGGCCCATGTTCCCACGAGTAACCTTGCATTTATGCTTGTATAAACCATTCTATTTAAAGTAAGCGTGTCATTAAAAATGTAGAAAGAGACTTATTGGGACTAAGAAGGCATCTAGAAAAAGTGAGAGTGAGCATGTATTTGGAATTCTCTTTGGACTACCAGCCATCTCCCAAATAAAGATTCAGAGACTTATTAAATATGAATCCTTAGCCTTAACTTAGGCCTATCTCACTAGTTCTTTTATCTTAATTTAACCAGTTTCTCTTCATCTATGCTTTGCCTCGGGTCTTTTTACCTTTCCTTCATCCTGCACGTCCTACTTTCCTGCTTCCTCTGTGTCTGTCTGGCTGCCCCTGTCATTTCCTTGACTTCTTTATCTCTTTCTTTTCTTGAGTCTAAATTCCTCCTCCTACTTACTCTCTCTGCCTAGAAGTCCCACATATACCTCCTCCCTTTCTATTGTCCATTCTACATTTTTGAAAACCAATCAGGTGCCTTAGGCAGGCAAGGTAAAATAGCAACACATATTTGCATAATTAAACAAATGTGACACATCTTTACATGGTTAAATAAATGCAGCACATCTTTGTTAAATATTTATTTAGTTAAATATTTCACAACAAAAGCTAAGTAGAGGGGATAAAGAAAGCTGAATATGAATATGGTCAAATATATATATGCATGAAATTATCAAGGAATTAATAACTTAAAATACTAAAAATAAAAAGGAGTCATGTCAAAGAGGCACAGATGCCAGGTGTTCAAGAACTTTAAATGATAGAATTTTAAAAGATTCATCTTTATTATTTTTAAAATTGCATGTTAATGTGTTTGTGCATGTATACATGGGTGTAGGTTCTGATAGAGACAAAAGAAATGGAACAGTTGTCACATGCTCAATGTCAGTGCTGGGAAATGAACATGGACCCCCTAAAAGAGCAGCAAGTGTTTTTAACCACTGCAAGAACACTTAAGCAAGTGCCATCTTTCCACCTCCAAAGAGCTTTTAATAGGCATAGCTGTAATAATTCTGGGAAAAATAAAAGTAATAATAGATAATAATAATGATTAAAATTACATAAGTGAATATTGATATTGATTATTGATACATGGAACACAGGATTCCATGGAGCTTGCAGATGAATAGGTGGGTTTGAGGTCGTGGTGGGTTGGGGGTATATCCTAGCTGCAGGAAATCTCCTTGCTGGCTGGCTAGAAAAGCTGAGGGAGTCAGAAAAGGATCCCTGGGTTTTGTTCCACTGGACAGGTCTAGAGAGTGGGGTGTCTGTCTATGTGGCTGGTGACTCACCTCTTAAGTCCCCTCAGTATTGGAGCAAACTGTTCACACATGCTTTGGTAAGAAAAAAAATAAAATGAAAAGAATCAAGACATTTCTTCTGCAGAAAGATCCAAAGAATTTATGTTGACACAAGTGTTACAATGTAATGCCTCACATTTTGGGTTTTGTCTTCTGTGTATATCTATGTGTGTATGATATGTACATATATAGTGTGTGCAGATGTATGGCGCCATGATGCATGTGAGGAGATCAGAGGACAACCTCAGGTGTTGGATTTTTTTTTTACATTGTATAAGGAAACAAGGTTTTCTTGTTGTTCTCTGCTATGTATGACAGGCAAACTGGCCTTCCAGCCTCTAGGGGTCTCCTGACTCCACCTAACATTTCACAGTAGGAGATCACAGAAGAGCCCCATGATACCATGCCTTACATGAGTTCTGGAGATTGGAACTGAAGTCTTCAAACTTGTGTGACAAGAGGCTTACCCTAGCACCTTTTCAGCCAATTTCCCCACCTTTTGACTGGAGACTCAGAACAGAGACTTTCCCATAAACAGTAGAGTATGGAAGTGTGAATGTGTGCATGTGCATATATGTGCACACAAGCATGTGGTGTGTGTGTGTGACTTTATAACAGACACCTGACAAACACTGCTTCCACTTGCTGATCAATAGCCCTAAGATGTGGATAAGGTGTCCTTGATGGATGTGATGACAGTGACACTTTAATCTTGTAATTCTTCTCTTAAGTCATAAACCCAGTCTCGTTATAGAAAAGACTGCTGAACAAATCCTGAGCATGGGTATTTTTCAAAATACCTGCCTAGAGCCGGGTGGTGGTGGCGCACACCTTTAATCCCAGCACTCGGGAGGCAGAAGCAGGCGGATCTCTGTGAGTTCGAGACCAGCCTGGTCTACAGAGCTAGTGCCAGGACAGGCTCCAAAGCCATAGAGAAACCCTGTCTCGAAAAACCAAAAAAAAAAAAAAAATACCTGCCTAGAATTACTCACACGATGTGTGAGAAACTGGCACAGCCCTGAGAACCCGTTCATATGAAGGGCTATCCTAGATGTGATCCTGGAATAGAAAAAAATGTCATGAAAGTTAAGAATATAGGACTAAATCAGTGACTTTAGTTAACATAGGTGTGATCAGCAGGGCCATCTATGTTGATACAATTTGTTGTGCTACTGAACTGTTTCTGTAAGTCTACAACTTGTAATTTCTTTTAAATCTTCATTTTTAAAAAGTAAAGAAAATGGGTCAGTGATTTGACCCAGGGATGAAAGCATCTTCTGGGGAAGCTGTATGAACTAAGTTCAATTTCTAGAAACCATGTAAAAGTGGATGGATGGAGAGATTCGCCTCCATAAAATTGCCCTTTGACTTTGGCATGTACATCATGACATTCATGTGGTCCCAACACACAGCATATACTGAGAACAACACCAGTAGATAGAATGTAAAGGATAAAGGTAAAGAACAATATAGACATAGATACACCACTCATGTATATATTGTATAAAAAGAAAATAAATAATACATAAAAATTGTTATTAGGAAATTTCAGACATAATCTATAAGAAGTTAGTAGTAGCTGTTGTCCTTGGAAGAGAATCACAAAGTGTTGATAGAGAAATCTTCGTTCAACAAAGGTTTTTGTTTATAAACACATATTTATGTGCATATGTGAGTGTAGTATTCATAATGGCTGGAAGGGAGTATCAGATCCTCTGGAGTTGGAGTTACATGAGATTTCGTTTTATAAATAAAGGCACAAGATTTAAGTTGCCCTCACTGTATCCTCTCTATCTCTGAAACACAGTACAATGTAATTTATACTTACTACCCAGCCATACAATTTTTAATTTTAAATGATGTTAGAGTCATCTTGGGGGAGGGCATATGGGATAAAAAGAAGAGACTGTAGTAGGAAAAAGTGAGAAAAGACACAAAAATGTGATAATAAAATATACTTTCTTTTGAAGACCCACACTCTTCCAAGTAGTGTCATCCTTAATATACACACACACATATATATATATATATATATATGTATAGTTCCATGACATCAGAGAAATAGTTTTCTGTATACATCAATAGTTCATCTATTTGTATTTAATGGATTTGGTTAATTTTTCTCCTTCTGACACACCTGAAAAGTTTGACATCCCATATCAGACACTATTATTTTCTTTCTTCCTTCCTGTTAGTCTTTGTATATTAGAGCAGAATAAGCTATATTGAAAAGAACACAGGATTTGGGGTAGGTATCCATGGATTTCAATCTAGGCTATGGCAGTTATTACTTTGTCCTCTTCTATACTTTTTGTTCATATCCAAAAATAGTCTTACACAGATCTAGCCCATATTTAGGCATCAATTACAAGTTAGTACCTTTAATCAATAGTATTCCCTTGGTAAATAAGAGACTTGATAAATCATCTATGCTACAATTGTGGCATGATGATAATTGATTTCTCATTCACCTAATGAATGAATGTAATAAGAAATATACTTGTAAAGAAACTAGAACTGAACTGTAAGCTTTTATGGCAGACTAAGAATATTAGTTTAATTCTGAAGAGAGTGAAAATGCATTTATGCATGATAATGACTGATATACACAAATTTAGAAAGCATTCAAGGGCAGCTAAGGAGAGTAGATTAACGGATTTGTAAACTTGCATCTTTACTGAATGCAGCCAGGACAAATAGTATGCTCCACTCCTGATCCTTGTAGGAAGTAAAGTCAATGCCTGAGATTTATCTCCATAGATATGATTCATTGCAACCCTGGGAAAGGCTGGGATGTCTGAGAGATGCATGCAAAAGAGGAATGAAGGCTAGTGGATCCCTAGAACAAAGACTAAAACAGCTTAGGAAAAAAGGACTCTGTGCTTGGATATGAAGGGGAAACAACAAGAGCATGTATAGATATAGAAGACAGAACATTAAATAGTTCTGAGAGAAACATCTTTTTTCCAAAGCATCCTATGAAGCCTGAAGAGCACCTGACTTCCTCAAATGTCTCTATAGATGATGAGTTGCTGCAAGCCTGGGAACACAGGACTGTGTCTTCCCTTTATGCCACCAAAGTCCTGCACCTCCAGGTCTGTATTTTCAGAGTTACAGTCTCTAGGAGCTGCCATGGACCCTAGAGGTCTAATAGTAAAAGTCTGGAGGCCTCCAAGAGAAGTTTTTTCTTTTCACTGTGAGCCAGCTACTCTTTGGCTGAGCACTGTTGTCACTGACTTCTGTTCTGAGTTTCTTTAGTCTCTGGGGCTGCAGACTACTCAGTTTATTAATGAGCAGTCACTGTCCATGACCTCATTAAAAAGTTGTTAATGAGCTACTCTGTTGCACAGGGAGAGCAGTTGACAGAGGCTCCCAGTGGCCTACAATGGGACCTGGGGGAACCTTAGATGTATAGCCAGGATCAGATCTGGAAAGGCTAATGGCACAGACAGCAGAAATATATCTCCTGATTAGCTTACCTTGGCAAGAGGCCACCTTCAAATCCCAAGCCCCTGCTGTCTGCAGGTTTAAGGAATGGCTGCGGTCCAGAATGGATTTCCTTTGGGCTCCTGGCTTTGCTTTGTACCAACTCTGATGACTTGTGTTGATGGGAGACTTCAACTTCTGAGATAAAGAAGTGACTATCCTTCACCTATTTCTGCTCCATTACAAAATTCTTTTGATTTATCTGTCTTACAGGCCATTTCCCCTTGTGATCTATGCATTTTTGTGACTGCCAAGGTGATATTTCTAAATATCCAGATCTAACTATTTCTTTTTCCTAACATCCTAAATTAATTTATTATAGTCTACAATATTGTTTTCAAATAAGTTGACATATAATCTTTTCAATATCTGTTTTCTTGCTACCTCTATATCTTCATCAGCCTCATGTTTTCTCTTCCATGGAGCTAATTTCTATTATTTTTTACCCCCCTACTAATTTAAATACCATGTAATCATGTCACCACAATGACTTACATTTCTATTGAAATTACAATGTACCTAGAATCATTTTTAAATTGTTTTGCACACACTGACTCAAGAATTCTCCCAATGAAACTGTTAAGAAGGAATATGATTGTCATTCTGTGTAGAGAAGAGACCTAAGCGCAAGAGATTCCAAGCAAATTTCCCAGCACTATAGAGCTGATTAATGACAAGATAAGTATCAAAGCCTAGGCATTTTAGTTTCTGGATTAATGTTCTTGGGGTATTTGAAAACAATAGATCATGAGCTAAATTCAACCCTCCATCTGTCCTTGTATTATCCATAAGGAAAGACTTTTCATTCATAGGTTGCATAATTAATTAGTATAGTTATAATGGCTATGTTACTAAAACCAAATTTCAAATTCAATGAAACCCCCTTAAGACTACTATTTACAGAAATAGAGAAAACAAACTATATAAAACCCTCTTTTGAAGGCCCCCAAATACCTTAATCAGTCCTGAGCAGCAGCAGCAGCAGCAGCAGCAGCAGCAGCAGCAGCAGCAGCAGCAGCAGCAGCAGTAGCAGCAACACCAACAACAGTGTTAGATAGGTCAAAACATTTGATTTCAAAATACACTGCGATGCCTAATAAGAAATTTCTATGTGGTTTGGCATAAGAACATACACACATACAAGTAGATTATAGAATCCAGAAATATACAACAACAAAATGCATCTGATTTTCAACAAAGGTGTAAAAGTTATAGAAATACCCATGTTGGAGAAAAGACAGTGTCTTGTCCCCATGCAGAAAAGTTAAACTAGAGTTCTCTCTCTCATCCTATAAAAGTCAACACCCTTAATGTACACATATGAAAATCTTAAAGTACTAGAGGACAAAGTGGAGAGAACACCTTGAAATACAGCACAGCTGAGGAAGTAACAGTAAGAAGCCACAAATAGTATCACAGGAAATCCCAAAGCTTCTGAAGGGCAAAGGAAATAGAAGAGAGTCCAGAAGATGGTAGAAGTCTCTGGTAGTTGTTTTCTAGGAGTAGGTTAATATCCAGAGTAAATAACAAACCAAAAATGTTGATAGCTTAGCAGCCAATCTTTCAATAACTGGGCAAATGATGGACAGAGTACCCAAAAGAACGATATGAAGGCAAAAATATGTGAAAAGTATTCACCATGTTGGCCATAAGGAAATGCAAATAGAACCTACAGAGAAAGCCCCTCACTTCTGACAGTTCAACAGAGACAGAGTGTATATGGACTGAGATTTGTTTGTTTGTTTGCCCAACATAATATTATTATTGTTTATTTGGAAATTGCATGCTAAACATGCAGATCACACTCACTTCCCATTTGACCCATATCCAACCTCTCATACTTGTCTTCCCCCTGTTGACTGAGTTTTCAGTTCTGCCTAGTTCCTGCAGTCATTATGTCCCAAAGAAATCACACAGAAGTCTACATTAGCTGGGCGATGGTGGCACATGCCTTTAATCCCAGCACTCGGGAGGCAGAGGCAGGCGGATCTCTGTGAGT
>NC_022015.1:12974470-12975470 GCF_000317375.1 Microtus ochrogaster
CAAGTACAATTTGTGTTACCCATATACTCATTGGAGCATCGTCAGACTCTCAGTGGCTAGTTTTTTACAGATAACTGATACTTTCCCCACCCTCTAGCCAGAAGCCAAGAACTGTGAAGAGCTACACTTGAGCATATTTATCACACTTTTAAACGACTCTCTCTCCAATGGCAACCTGTCTAGACTGTTTGTTTCTTCTTTGTTGAGGTAGGGGTATTTATTGAAGAAATCTTCAATGTCTCTCCTATGAGTATGGAGTCATCTATACCACTGTGATAGATGCTTCCTTGTGGGTGTAACAGTCAGTGTCAGTATGGAACATGAACTTCCACATGGCTTTCCATGGCTGCACAGAATGGTAACAACCCACAGGGTCCCTATATGAATCACGGACATCAGAAAGTCCTCTGGAGGCATCAGAGACCACAGATATTAACATGGGCTCCTGTAGCAGTTGTGATCATGGACATGGGCATGGCAAACCCTTGGGGAGCCATGAAGTTATGAGTGATCTAGTAGTCTTGGGAGGCTGTGTTGATCAGGGCTGTCACAGGAGACCATGTTGATGTCTGTGATCTATGCTGCAGCCGGAGGTTGTGTTAATGTCCATGGAAAAGAGATTAAGAAGCCCTTTACTTTGTACACTAACTAAAAGATGAGACAAAGCTCAAATGAAACAAAACAAAATAAAACAAAATCAAAAACCAAAACCAAACCAAAACAAAAACTGCAATAAACTTGTCAGCCACAGGATGGCACTACAACTTCTGTTAATTTCCTTGAAGCCTAGAAGAGGAAGTGTTTTCAAAGTTGGACCTCCTGAGACTGAGAAGCTTCTGTAAAGCAAAGGACACTGTCACTAAGACACAAAGGCAACCCACTGACTGGGAGAAGATCTTCATCAACCCCGCAACTGACAAAGGTCTGATCTCCAAAATATATAAAGATCTCAAGAAACTAGACCGTAAAAGGCTAATCAACCCAATTATAAAATGGGGCA
>NC_022015.1:12976528-12977204 GCF_000317375.1 Microtus ochrogaster
GGGGAAGAGACAGAAATCTTTAATAAATAAATAAATTAAAAAAAATAAAAAAAACCCAAAAAAACAAAGTTGCTGTCAAGCTTGTGTAGTGAGGCTACTACAATTATTACTAATTATTACCCGAGATGAATGTTTAGTAAATTGTGAATAAAAGAAAACACAAATTAGCCATCTTTTAGAATAAGATAAAAAGAAAAACCTTACACATGCTGTTAATGATGACTTAAAAATATCGATACACTTCATAATAAACAGGTTAGTATTCAGTTTAGTTGTCTGTGAGTGGACAAAAAGACAGAACATGTGGTGTGTATGAAGAATGGAATATTATTTGTCAATAGAGTAAAACGGAATCCTGCTGTTTGCAGAAAAATGGAGTAAAATAAACCAGATCCAGAAAGAAAAGTAGCAATGGTGCTCATGTGCCATCTAGGGAAATGAGTGGAAAGGAGACTGTCAGATTAGGGAGTGGAAAAGGGAGAGCGAGTGCAGGGCAGGAAAAAAATAATGGGTGTGTATGATAAAACATGTGGCACACATGTAGGAAAATGGGTCATGAGACCCATTATTTTATATAATTCATGTTAATAGCAAAATGCATTTTTTCATTTTAATTCATCGTAGTTGAAATTGCAGCAGATTGAAGTTGTAGATCAATGCAGGGATTTTTTTTTTT
>NC_022015.1:12977534-12982172 GCF_000317375.1 Microtus ochrogaster
CCGTTTCTCTGTTGAATTCTTATATGGATATAATCCTCAGTGCCAGCAGGAAGCAGGTCATCACCCTTACTTGCATCAGCAAAGGGGTCGAAAGAGTGGATGTTCTGAATAGCGGACATACGATACGATTCCTTTTCCTCTGTGGAAACGGCCTGCGGAAGGCGGCTGCGGGAGAAGGCGGGCGAGGGGGGGGGACGGAGCGTCGGGAAGCGAGGGGGCTCGAGGGGGAGGCAGCTGAGTCCTCGGCGGCGGCTCAGTGACTCAATGCAGGGATTTTTAAAATCATAATTTTAACCAGTACACAGATGCCATGTTTATTTATCAGAACAATACATTTCTCAAAAAACAATGTACATGCCATTTTTCGCATGTGTGTTTACATCTCTAATCCATTCCATTATCTTCTAGCTTTTGTCTTTGTTTGCTAAGAAACACACTGATAGTTTTTCTACCCCATCTGTATAGTATGGAGAGTTTGTGTCCTTTAAGACTTGCTTAACATTTTCTTTTATTTTTAGTGTTCAAATACTTTTGGCCTGATAGATGTAGTAGTAGGTTTTTTTTTCATTAGCTGACTTGTGACTTACTACTGTGTCTAAACCTGAGGATTTAGGTATTCTCATTTAGTTATTGACAGATACACCATATATATATGATAATAAAATATAATTAATTAGAAATTACATGAATCTAAATATCAGCACAAGGAAGGAGGATCTTATTAGGTTAGAGCCACACTCATATGTTTGTGTATTATGGCTGTTTTGCCACTAGAAACCCAAAACTGAGTGGCTTTGACAGTTTGTCCATTTCTGGGTCTGTCATCTTCTGCCTGAGCACTGAGACACATAGTGTTTAGTCACTACTGGTTTGTGTTTTTAATGCTGCATATATTTATGTTAAATAGTATTTTATATATATTCCTTTTCATTGTCAGTACACCCATCATGACAGATAATAGCAGGTGGAGTCTACACTTCCCGAGTGTAGTGGAGTAGGGACCATTTGTTGTCCAACTTGATGGGATAGTCAAGTGCTTTTTCTATGCACATGGCCCTGGATTTGACTCCCAGGGTTATAAAAAAAAGAGACAGGATGTAACAGCAAGTTTATTAAACTATGTTTAATTATCAAAACCAAGATGAGTCCAGATAAAATGAATACTTGTGATAAACCCCTGATTCCTGGAGGATTAGAGATTAGGGAGCAGAACCAATCTCTAGCTATTTTTACTGTTTTCAGTGACTCTTTATTAGCTGAGTGATATTACTGATACAAATCACTTTTTAGTGAAAGAGCACTAGCTGAATTTAAAACGTTAGCCATTACATGGAATTGAATTAAGAATATTATTCAAAGGAGGAGGGATTATATGAGCAAGGGGTTGTCAAGATCATGAAGCAGATACCAAAGAGACAACTGACCCACAGACTCTAAACCAAGAGATGGGGAACCTGCATGGGACCTAACTAGGCCCTCTGCATGTGGGTAACAGTTGTGTACCTTGGTCTATTTGTGGAACCCCTGGCAGAGGGACCAGGATCTATCACTGACTCATGAGGTGGCTTTTGGAGCTCATTCCCTATGGTGGGATGCTTGGTTCATCCTTGATGCAGGGGGCAGGGCTTGGTCCTGCCTCTATGTGACAGGCTTTGTTGACTCCCCATGGGAAGCCTTACTTTTCTGAGGAATGAATTGGGGAATGGTGGTTTGCGGGAAGTAGGGAGGATAGCAGGAGGAGGAGAGGAAGGGGGAACTGTGGTTGGTATGTAAAATGCTTAAAAAGGAATATTACTTAATAATAAATTCAGGAAACATCAACTAGTACAAGTTGATATAAACTACATTCAGGTGTCATAATTCATGGAGTAAGAAAATGGGGAGAACATGAAACGATTCAGTTGAAAAATTTTGCAGTCATGGAAATGATAATATTTAAAGCAATTGGGCTGTGAAGTCATGCTTCCCATCCATTCTCCTGTTCTAGCCATGTCTCTGTATCTGTTTTCCTAAATTGGGCATGGTACTGGCATGCTTATCCACAAAGTTGAACATTCTTAATTAGGAAACCAAGTTTTTTGATTTCTTTCTCCATGCCCCACCTTTCCCAACAAATGAACTCTTCTTCCTTCCTTTCTGTCTTGATAAAAAGGGGAACTGTGCCATTGGTTTCTTATGCCAGAACTGTGTGAGGAGTTTGTTCTCTCTTCTCCCTTAGTTGTCATAATCTAGCTCAAACAACTTTGTGAACTTCACATAAATGTATATTTAAAATCTGAACTGATTTCTGGTGCCACTATTGTGAATGAGGCCACTATTATACCCGTCTCCCTATTTCAGCTCCTCTTATTTTCAATATGTGCTACCCAGCTACCATTGTTATCTAAGTAACTGTCTTGATCAAAATGTTTCAAAGTTTACTAATTGTGTACAGGTTAAATTTTAATATTAATAGTGTGATCAATTAAATTTCCTGTTTGTGCTGATTTCTGGGTATGAATCAACATTTTTTTCTTTTTAAAAACATCTGCACATCTTCTCCAATTCACAAAAACTTACACAAAGTATTTTGGGACTGGAGAGATGGCTTAGTGGTTAAAAGTAGTGGTTGTTCTTGCATAGGACCTGAGTTCCATCCCCAGCACACACATGGTTGCTCCAACTATCTGTAACTCTAGAGCTAGGGGATCTATAGCCCTCCTCTGGCCACCACAGGTACTGCATGTGTTTCTATTTTGTTGATTTCAACCCTCAATTTGATTATTTCCAACCACATGATCATTTCATTAGTTGCTGAAAAAAAGCATTCGATAAAATCCAATACCCTTTCATGATAAGGGTCTTGGAGAAATTAAAAATAAAGGATCATATCTAAATATAATAAAAGCAATATACAGCAAGCTGACTGCTAACATCAAATTAAATGGAGAGAAACTCAAAGCGATTCCACTAAAATCAGGAACAAGACAAGGCTGTCCACTTTCCCATATCTTTTCAACACAGTTCTTGAAGTTTTGGCTATAGCAATAAGACAACAAAAAGAGATCAAGGGGATTCAAATTGGAAAGAAGTCAAACCTTCGTTATTTGCAGATGATATGATAGTATATATAAGAGACCCTAAAAACACTATCAGAGAACTTCTACAGTTGATAAATACCTTTAGTGATATGGCAGGATACAAGATCAACTCAAAAAAAAAAAGTCAGTAGCCCTTCTATATACAAATGATAAAGAAACTGAGAGGGAAATCAGAGAAACATCACCTTTCACAATAACCACAAGTAACATAAATTATTTTTGGGTAACACTAACCAAGGAAGTGAAAGATCTATTTGACAAGAACTTTAAGTCTTTGATGAAAGAAATTGAAGAAGGTACCAGAAAAATGAAAAAAATCTCCCGTGCTCATGGATAGGTAGGATCAATATAGTAAAAATGGCAGTCCTACCAAAAATATATATAGATTCAATGCAACCTCCATCAAAATCCCAACACAATTCTTCACAGACCTTGAAAGAACAATACTCAACTTCATATGGAATAACAAAAAACCCAGGATAGCCAAAAAAAAAAATCCTGTTGGAGGAAATGATGCTTGTTAGTCCCATCCCACCTGGCTAGCTTAGACCCGAAATAATTACACAGAAACTGCATTTACTAAATTACTGCTTGGCTCATTAGCTCTAGATTCTTATTGCTTAACTCTTACATATTAAGTTAACCCATCTCCATAAACCTGTGCATCATCACGAGGTCGTGGCCTACCAGCAAAGTTTCATCATATCTTTTTCCGGTGGCTCTATGGCTTCTCCTTGACTCTGCCCTTCTTTCTCCCAGTATTCAGCCTAGCTTTCCCTGCCTACCTAAGTTCTGCCTTGCTATAGGTCCAAAGGAGTTTCTTCATTCATTCATGGTAATCACAACACACAGAGGGGACTCTCACATCACAATCCTGTACAATAAAAGAACCTCTGGAAACATCACCATCCCTGATATCAAGCTTTATTACAGAACTACAGTAATGACAATAGCTTGGTACTGGCATAAGAACAGAGAGGTTCACCAATGGAATCAAACTGAAGACCTGGATATTAATCCACACACCTATGAACACCTGATTATTGACAAAAAAGCTAAAATTGTACAAAGGAAAAAAGAAAGTATCTTCAATGAATGGTGCTGACATAACTGGATGTCAACATGTAGAAGAATGAAAATAGATCCATATCTATCCCCAAGCACAAAACTCAAGTCCAACTGGATTAAAGACCTCAATATAAACCCAACCACATTGAACCTGATAGAAGAGAAAGTGGATAGTAGGAGACCATTTCTTAAATATAACACTAGTAGGACAGATACTGAGAGCAGCAATAAATAAATGGGACCTCCTGAAACTGAGAAGGTTCTGTAAAGCAAAGGACACAGTCAATAAGACCAAAAAGGCAGGCTACGGAATAGGAAAAGATCTTCACTTGTTGTAATAGGAGTGGCAGGGCTGCATCCCCGGCACCCTGGTCGCCTGGCTAGCTTATGCCCCGAAATAACAACACACAAACTGTATTCTTTTAAACACTGCCTGGCCCATTAGTTTCAGCCTCTTAACCCATTTCTAATAATCTATGTAGCACCTCGA
>NC_022015.1:12982887-12992495 GCF_000317375.1 Microtus ochrogaster
TGCTCATCTTCTTCTTGAAGTAGATTGGTGCTGCCAGGAGCAGACGTGTCTCATTGTCATGAAAAGCCCTAAGTTATTAAAACATTTAAATGCCATATTCTGTAGTCTTTGAAAGATATGAAGAATGCCTATCTAACTGAAATATATCTAGAAAATCTAACTAACATGACTACAAGCTTGACTATTATCAATGATTATCCATTAACAACCTATATTTTTTGATTATACATTACATTTTTAAATGAACTACACAATCACAATATCTTAATCAAGATCAGAAATACATATACATGTAACAAAATTGACCTTAAAATCCATACCAATGTAAATTATTCATATCTATATTACATCCCCCTTTAAATGTAAAAGAACATTTATAAACAATATTTGGGAACAGGGGCTCAGTTTTTTTTCTCCAAACTGCTTCCTGCTGAATGGGGGTGTCGTTAATTAGGTCTTTCATGGTATAACCTGTGTGCCAGGGTCATCTCAGTTGGCAGTTGAGCAAAGCAATTTTTTTGAAGGTGTTCATAGTAACCTTTCAGGAGGGCGTGGTCTATCATACCATATTGGGATAGACGCAATCCACAGTGTCTCATCCTCTGTGAAAGCAAATAAGACCCACCTCCATCAGCTTTCATATTAAATGAATATACTCTCAATTGATTTTGCCTGTTTCATGATATAAACCATTTTATCAACCAGAAGTTGTGCATGTTTTTACTGGGAAATACTACCAAGCATGGTGCTTGGTTTATAGTAACTGTATGCAAGAGAAAAATAGTTAAAATAAGATCTTTCGTGTAGTTTGGCCCATTAATTCCACATGGTATCTTATATTAATAAAAAAGTCAAACTACTAAAACATTCATCTCATTACTGTTTATATTTGACAATCATATTATTTGATATATATTTCATAAAAATGTGCTAACCAATCCAGTTGAATTAGAGATAGATAATAATAAGATGTATGAATTAAATAATTACAGCTATACAAGTTAATATGCTTTATATTTTATAAACAACAGATGTTTCCTATTTTTTTTCTTTTTTGAGACAGGTTTCTCTGTAGCTTTGGAGCCTATCCTGGAGCTAGTTCTTATAGACCAGGCTGGCCTCGAACTCACAGAGATCCACCTGCCTCTGTCTCCCGAGTGCTAGGATTAAAGGTGTGGGCCAACAATGCATGGCTGATGTTTGCTATTCTTACATACAATTATAGAAGGATAATGAAAAATGAAAAATACTTTATGATTAGGCCTTTCTTCATAGTGATCATTTAACTCAAATGTTGCTATTCTGGGTACAAATTATCATAGTTATCTCCACGTTTGGATGAGAAAACTTTTAATGTAACAAATAGCTTATGTATATCCAAATCTTGGAACTCTAGCAAAGATATTAAGTAATAAACCATACAATAACACCAACCTACATATAAGAAATTAAAACTTACATATAAATCCACAGTGGTCAGAGATTATTAAGTTATATGCAGTAAAATCAAATCATTTTTAGTCCTGTGTAATAAAATTTTGTGTTTTTATTTTTATAGTTCATCCTTTTCTAAATTACAAGTAGTTTTTCAACTATATAACATAAGTGGCCCAATGTCATTCTTCAGCATTCAAAAATTAAGACTAATAAATATTAAAGTGATTGTGGCAACATTAGTTTAAATAAGGAACGAGGTAGTTAATGGACATTAGAGGAAAAGATGGAAGTATGGTGGGGAGAATTGTGTTTATATTACATGTATTTATTCTGGAGAAAGAGAGGACATGAAGGCAAGGTAGTGTTAGATCATGGGACATCAGTGCTATGTCAAGAAGGTGACAGGTGAGTTGGAGTCATTTTATATGCCAACATGTATCAATACAATGTCCTATTGGGGAAAATAGGTGAAGCAACTTCATAATTAGAATATTCTTTTCTATTTTGATTTCTTTTTAAAAATATCCATGTATTTTTGTAGGTATGAATGTTTTGTCTATGTGCATGTATATGCATCATGACCATGCTGGCCTCAGAGGACAGAAGAGGGCATCTGATCCCTTGGAACTGCAGTTAGAGGCAAATGTGAGCTAACAAATGGGAGCTGGCAATCAAATCTGGTCCTCTGCAAGAGCAGCAAGTGCTCTCAACCATTGAGCCATTTTTCAAGCTCTTCCATTTTGATTTCCAAGCCCTTACTACAGAGAATTTTAGTTTTTTAAAATATGCTTCCATTATGAGTGATCAACTTGCCCAGATTCATGGCCTTATTCCCAGGAATAAGAGCATTGATTATGAGTCTAATTTTCCAGTGTTGGACATAGAATAGTACATACAAAGGAATGACTTATTTAAAATAGTTCTCTATTAATTATATCCATTAATATAACTTGACCTTAGAAAACAATGGCATAAAATGCTCATTTATTGTTATTCAGTCATATATTTAGTGGTAGTAATAACCTTTCTCTTTTTATTTTGTCATGGAGACATTTACTATTTCCCCAAGTTATAAACACAAAGTGAAAAAATATTTTCATATTTTCAAAAGACAAGATATTAGCAGAATATGTGGTTTTATTTTCTTCTCTAAGGCTATGAGTTACAAAGCAATTACAAAGCAGATTCTTGAACATTTATTTTGGATTGTTCAAATAAAATATTTATTGCAAGTTCATGGAGCTTAATATCTCAGAAAAGAGTTGATTGCCACCAACAGCAAGGTGACTAAGACAGACTGGGTAAGGGAGTGAACTTGTGTTGAAAGGATAAAGAAGACACCATGTAACTATAGCCTATTCCACGTCCTTCTCCATCTGGTCCTCACTGCACAGGGTTACTCTATGCAGCTTTATCCTCTATAACCTGCATGTCTACTATCGTGGTTTCTGGTCTCTTGACTTGAACATACATTTCTGCAGTATGTTCTCAATAACTGTCATTTTAGTATATGGACTTATAGTGAACCATGCTGGCTTTCATGTGGTGTTGACTTGCACTCTGAGGGTAGGACTCTTCTGGCTTCTAATAACACGAATGAGCTTAACTGGCTTATGTGAGTGTTTTCTGTAAATTCACTTTTGCAAATATTGCTCCTTTCTTTACCTGAATGCTTGTAGTCTTAAGGTGTGTAAGGAGTGTGGTCATCTTTGTATAAGTTTTCTAGTTTATCCCTGTGCATCTTAAGTGAAGGATGCTCCAAAAGAAGTCTGATCAGCATGATATACTGTGAAGCTCTTTGTTTTGAACTCTTATAAGCTTAGTTGTATTTTTCCTCATGTGGTTGAAGTTTGAATTAAATGCAAGCTCTTTATGTATTTCTCAATCATACTCTTGACCACTCACTTCTCTTTCAATCACTCTTATAAAAGATTGTTTTACAATGACTCTGAACTAAACAATTTCTACATATTATGTGGCAATGAAAAATAATAATCCTGATATTCAAATACTTGGGTTTTAGAAATGTATGTAGTTATACTTGTTTAAATGTTTTTAATTTACTTTCTGCAGTCATAAATTAATTTGCTCTTATCAGTGACTTTATTTGAACGCCTCAATATTAATTAACACAGTCACTTGTGATGGGCCTTTGTCTTTTCATCCGGACAATTCACATAACTTTAAAATACAAAGTCAGTAAACTCAATAGACTGGTGCTCTTGAATGACCTGTGCTAGCATCTGTAGGGGCCCATGGGAAACTGTGTGAAAATTAACAGCTGTTTTTAACAAAGTGTTAGAGCCTAAAAATGGAATTGGGAGAACTGTAGGCTAGGTTAGTCCACCTGGCCAAAGAAGCCTTTGGGAAGAGCCAATGGCATTGTTGAGGCTATGTAAATATGCATGGGAATTAGTAGTTGGCCCTCCTCTGTTTGAGGTTACAAACTGCCTATCTATGGGGAAAGTGAAATAAAAGGAAATAACAAAAGAATCATGCACTAGAAGAATAGGGATGTTCCTTCTTACCTGGATCCAGACTAGTTAAAGCCAAACAAAAGGCCAGGATGACTTTTGATGCTTTTTACTGAATTTTCTGGTATATGATTCCAAGTGCACATTAGAAGCAGTCACACACAGTTCACAATGTATTCCACTTTCATGCCTATTTGCAAAATAAATACTTTGAACAAACTTGCCACAGAGTACCAAAAATTCAAATTACTCTGGTGAGAAAACAATGTTCACACAATGGGAAGGCAGAGAAGCATAGATGGATATCAATGACCTCTAAGCTCCTTTGTATCTACTGAGCTTCCTAACAGCCATTAAACAAGTGGGTGTCATTCCAGTGGACATTGAAAGAGGGGAAAACAATTTCATGTGATGTGGCTTCTGAGACCCAGGGCCTTGTTGAAGGTCCTGCTGAGAGCATTCTTCACCTCATTATTCCTCAGGCTATAGATGATAGGGTTCAACATGGGAGTCACAACAGTATAGGACAATGACAGCAACTTCTTGCTTTCAGGGGAATTATTTGATTTAGGCCTAAAGTAAGTGAGGCTTAAAGACACATAGAAAAGAGAGACAACAAGCAGATGTGAGGAGCAAGTAGAGAAGGCTTTGTGCTTCCCTTTAGCTGATGGAATCTTGAGGATGGAAGCAGCAATGCGAGTGTAGGAACATAGGATCAGCAGGCAGGGTATCATGACGACCAGAATGGTGCCTACAATGGCATAGACCTCAAACCATGCTGTCTCTGCACAGACCAGCCTCAGCACAGGTGGGCTGTCACAAAAGAAGTGGTTCACCTTGTTGTTGGCACAGAATGGAAAACTGAAGAGCCATGTGGTCTGCACAGTGGCTACAGGGAATCCTGGAAACCAAGAGGCAGCAGCCAGTTTGGCCAGTGTCTCTTGGTTCATGATGACTGGGTAATGCAAGGGACTGCAGATGGCTACATAGCGGTCATAGGCCATGGTGGCAAGGAGGAAGCATTCAGCCACTCCAAACAAGAAGAAGAAATACATCTGAATGGCACAGCCAAGGAAGGAGATGCTTGTGTCCTGGGCAATCAGGGTTCCCAACATTTTAGGCACAATGACCAGGTTGAAGCCAATCTCTAAGAAGGACAGGTTTCTGAGGAAGAAGTACATTGGGCTTTGCAACATGGGATCAGCCAGTGTCACCAAAATGATGAGGCTGTTTCCCAGTAGAGTGATTAGGTAGATGGCTAGAAATGCCAGGAAGAGAATGATCTGTATTTCAGTAGGCAGTGAAGAGAAGCTCATGAGAACAAATTCAGTTATTCTTGACCAGTTTCCTGCAGCCATGGGCTATAAATTTCCACTTTTCTTGTGAAGACAGATTTTTAATGCCCAAGACAGATTCTGAACTCCCCTAGCTCTCCAGATTGCTGATTAGTTTTACAGAAGAGGCAAAATCAGGATATATTAAAATAGGACAAATTCCTAGTCCTTATTTGAGCCATGCCTGAGTGTATCTCTGAAGTGTATTCCCCATTTGCACATTCACAAGTAGGAAGGACGAGCATAGGGAGATCATTGAGTCTGCCGAAGGGACATTGAAGGATACATTTTGGAATTGTGATGGCTCTGAAAATGCACAAACTTTTGAGAAATATGTCCATTATTAATAATTTCAAAAAACCCCACTAAATACTCATTTACTAAACCTTTGGAAATAGAATTGCAATAGTAGATAGGCAAGCTGATTTTCAACTTTTTATGAATCTTGACGTTGAGAGGTGATTGGTGTGTGAGCATCTGTTGGAAACAGTTTATGTGTCCCATTTCCCTGAAATTTCTGTTTCCTGTGTGATCACACAGAACTCAGAGAAATAGTAGAAAAGCAAGGTAGGGACAGGATTTTTCTTCTGATTGGGTCTTACTGTGTAGCCCAGGTTGGTCTCAAACCCACAATTCTCCTGCCTCTGCATCCACCTTAGTGCTGAAAATAAAGGTATGCATTACTACTCCTGTAATAAAGCAGATTTTTAACCCAAACAATGTCTATTGAATTGCAATTCTGTTTTGATTTCTACTAAATTTTATGTTACAGAATTCTCCTTTTACCTTAGGATTTGTTTATTGATGCTTCAGAAAATTAATGGAATTTTTAAAATAATTTCAAGAAAGATAGAGGAAAAGGCAATGAAGGTAGCCCATATCACTAACATCATGTTCAGAAGGTTCTCTAGGCCTAGCTGTATCATAGCTGTATCATATGTTTCTAACCTCGTTGATAAGCAGCAAGGTGTTTTCTTAGCACCATTGTTGCAATCTAAAGTATTGAATTCTAAAGTAAAATCATTGAGATTCAGTTGGAAAATTAAATTTACTGAACAAGACATGGTGAGGGAATCACCATAAGAAAAATATCTAAAAGAAAAACATAATGAACCATGAAAGACAGAGTTAGATTCTTGATGTAGTTGGTCATACCTTTAATCCCAGCATTTAGGAGGCCAATGGCCATGAGTTACAGGTGAATCTGGAACTTCCATGAATTCCAGGTTATCCTGGGCTAGAGAGTAACGCTTGTCTCAAAAATAAAGCAAAATAAGCAAACCAATTAAATACTCATCAAACCAACACTTATGCAATAAAAAGCAAAAATAATACTGTTGGATGGGTATTTTTTCCATGCAAATTCATTTGGACTTTATTTCATAGATGACGAAATCACCTGAACTTTGGGGCAGTAGAATTACTTGTTCATGTCCATCATGTAGAATGATTACTGACAATTGCGAGACCAGGTGGTATAGTGCAAATGAAGAGAGGGATGAAAGCTGTGTGTATAGAATCAGGTTGCATGCTCACCTTTCTCATGAGTGTTCACTGCCAACAAATTCTGAAGCAATAGAAAAGCTCAATGAAGAAAGCTTAATGTTATTGATAGATGATGCAAATATCAAGGTTGCCTTTAAAATTCCAAGGCATCTACAGAGGAACAGAGAATTGTTATCACAGAATAAGTATGGTCACATGGACCAAAGATTTTCCTGAAGCAGACAATGTCTTCAGTTCTCCAAAAAAGTCTTATAAAACAGTAAAAGAATGAATAATGCAGCAGAAACTGTCAAGTAGAAACTTTCTAACTGCCACTGAAAAGCAAAAGTCAACTCTGCCATACAAATTATAATTAAAAATGTTTATACATTGACTATAATACACTCATCTGTCTTTCATTTTACTTAATTTTGGGGTGAATAAGTAAAATTCTTTTAAGTGGCCTGATTAGGAAAACAAACAATGCAAAGTAAATAAAAATATTCATAAAAATCACAACTCAGAAAAAAATTTCTTACCTTCACCCATTTTTTAAGGAAATATTACCATCCTGAATCTAGCATTTTATTGCAGCTTTTAAAGCCATTATCTTTGGCAGAAGGATATACTGAACTTCACTGGCCCATTTCCTGCAACTTTGTGCAAAACCAAATTTACCTCAGAAAGTAAAATAAGAAATGCAAAATGGGAGGCTGCATCTTTAAAATACAGTTCACGGTTTAACAAATGAAAACTAGCTTTGTAAAGGAATCCTGTCTGAGAAAGGGGTAATGGATGTTTGGAAAGATCTTCATCACAAAAGTTTGTTGACATAATTTTGATATTTTCCACAAAACTAACATACTTACTCACACAAAATCATAAACAGAATTTTATGCCAAACCAAAAAAAAATCTGTCAGATCCAGAATATCAATCAGCTTTGAATGCCTTTTAATAGAGGTTCTGCTTAAGCAAACTAATTACTTTGAGTGCTACCTAATAACTATTAACATGGCAACAATAATAACGAAGGCGTGTTAAATGACCATATCTTACAATGAGTCAATAAGAAGTTTTGTTTTAGAAGATTGGAAATTTCTATAAAATTTCTGCATGTTTGTTGATCAGAATCATAGAATCAGCGACAATATTTAAGTAGCATAGCCAGTAATAAACTCATTTAATTTGTTTTCCTTCCTATATATTTAACAACACTCATTCTCTTAATAGTGAAAAAATGTTAGCTGAGATACACCGACCATGCTGCAGCAGGCAGAAGAAAATACTAAAAGATGCTTTGTCTACTACACTGAACTTACAGGATCAGAACAAGCTGAAGCAGATGACAGAAAACCCCTGGTTTAGTTGTCCTTAGCTGTCTCTCTTTTGTCTTTGGTGTTAGACGAAGGGATTAGAACCTTGGTTTCCCTCAGGTGTTACTAGACTTTCTTTTATTGCCCATGGGACCTGAACTTTCTTGAATCTATTGTACCTTGAGGATGTGATGAAGTTCCAGTGCCAACAGGATAAACCCCAAGAAAGAAAACCAAGCTCTAGTGAAGGGAAGCATCACCACCATGTATGAGTCTGCAGCTGAATGTCTTAAATTCAATCCTTGCTCTGGGACTCTCTGCTTGTGGTGCTTAGCAGTTTTGTTAAACACTCTGAGCTTCAGCTCATTTTTTTAGTAAAGATAATTTTCTCATTGGACACTATGAAATGCTATAGAAATGATTCTATGATTAAATAAAATGTCATATATTCATTAAAAAGGTAACAGTTTATAAATTTAATAAATATTTGTATCACACAATAGCACAGATCGGGCACTCTTTGGCCAATTCAATTATATTAGTAAGACAGTTATGGTTCTTTTGCTTAGATGGCTTATACTTTTATTTATTTATTTTCTTTGAAATGGGTTCTCTTGTAGGCCAGGATGGCCTTTGTGTCACAAAGGAGCTGACTTTGAACTGTTCTTTTTGTCATGATTTACCAAATACCGAGATCATGGTTGTGGACCACCATGCTCAATGTGTACAGTTCTAGGGTTGAACCAGGGCTTTATTTATGCTATGTAAGCACACCACCAAGTGAACTAGATCCCTAATCAAAAGCTTAGTCCATGTGTAGTGGGATCTCCATGTAGACTGGAAGTAAGTATGGCTCAGTGGCTTCTCTAAGTTCAGGAGGCAAGAGACAGAAAACTATAAGGGAAATTTGTTCTAAATATGTAGATCTTTTTCTCTTTCAAAAAAAGTCTTTATTGTATCTTTGAGTGTTTCACATCATGCACCCCAATTCTGTTCACATCCAAGTCCACCGATATCCAACCTCATCACTGCAGCCTGTACCCACAAAAAAGACAAAACAAGGTAAGCAAGCAAGCAAACAAACAAATGCAAGAACAGCAACAACAACAACAACAACAACAACAACAACAACAGAAAAACCAACAAACCAAAACAGAATAGTTGTGGACCTGAGTATTAGCCAGGAAGGTCAGATGGAGCCACTATGGCTAACTGCCTTGGGTATGGGATGGAGTCAGCTCCCTTACATACATGCCCTCAGGGTAGGCTCATCCTCAACTGTGGTGAGGAGTGGGGCCCCTATTGCCTAAATGCAGGGTCTTGCTCACTTACTAAGTGGACAGTGAGAGCAAGGGCCAGCTTTCCCAGCATAGTGAAGGGCAGGGATGACTTAGCATAGCCCTCTGATTTCATCTTGCATGGATCCTAAGGCCAACTGAGGTGACACTGGCCACTGACTTCAAAATAGGCCAGTCTGTGGCTGGACCACAGACCCAGACATGGTCCTAGGTAGCAGTGTGATCAGGACATCATGAGTGGCCCAGGTGGCAAGCAGCTATCCCT
>NC_022015.1:12994351-12995823 GCF_000317375.1 Microtus ochrogaster
ATTTTAAATGCCATATTCTGTAGTCTTTGAAAGATATGAAGAATGCCTATCTGAAATATAACTATGCACATCTAGAAAATCTAACTAACATGAATACAAACTTGACTACTATAGATGATTATCTATTAACCTATATTTCTTAATTATACACTGTTTTTTCTAAATGAACTACACAAACACAATACCTTAATCAAGAGCAGAAATATACATAGAACAAAATTGACCTAAATTTATATCAATAAATCAAGATCCATACCAATGTAAATTATTCATATCTATATCATATCCTTCTTTAAATGTAAAAGAACATTCATAAACAATATTTGGGAATATGGGTATATTTTTTTTCTCTCCAAACTGCTTCATGATATATGGGGGTCCTGTTAATCAGGTCTTTCATGGTGTATCCTATGTGCTAGGTTCATCTCAGTCAGCAGTTGAGTGAAATAAGTTTTTGAGGGTGTTCATGGCAACCTTTCAGGAGGCCTTGGTCCATGAAACCATATTGGCATGGAAGCAATTCACAGATTCTCATCTTCTGTGAAAACAAAAGAAGAACCTCTTTTCCAAAGCACCATATTTTTAGACCCAAATTCTGAAGTCAAAATACCTTTATAACATACATGCTGGTTTAGTTTAGCAGCCCATACAATGAAATGACTCTGTGTACTTAGCTCCTTCACAGTCAAAAAATTCAAAGGAAACAATAATATGCTCTCTGTGAATTTTCCATTTTTACCTGGCTTATTTTTCTTTACTCCTTTTAATCTATCACTATCTGTACTCTGTTTCTTTAAATACTCTACCCTTTTTTAAAGCATTAACTTTATTTTATGACTATAGTCTTTTTCTTCTCTCTCCTAAGCCTACATACATCCATCCAACACTGTGACCCATTTAGAGGTCATATATGTCTGAATTTGTCCTATTGTGAGTCTGTAATTTTTTACTGTACAGGAGCACTTCTTAATACTCTAAGCGCTTCTTAAAATCTTAAATTGTTAGTAGGGATAAAACGGTAACACCTGTTTGCCTGCCCAGTCTAAAACTTAAACTGCACTGTTACTATGGTAAATAGGTAGTTCCTGCCTACACTCTGCAGAGTTCAGCATGGCAGAGCTGATTGCACCTCTGAGACATGCACAGTGCCCCAATTCCAAGCACACAGTCAATCCAAGTTGCCATCAAGCTAGCCGCATGCACTACAATGCTGACAACCCCATCCAAGTGCTTGGTTTACCAAAAGACTCAGAGTTTGCACTGGCAGCATAGCTCAGAAATCTGGCATTTCAAAACTGCCACATCTTTTTTTCTTCTATGGCTGAATCCAGAAAATCTCTCTAAGAGCTGCCACAAGCAGCAAGAAGTTTATTTTTTTCTAGAATTCCCTTTTAAGCCCTCTTAGGTTTTTTTTTTTTTTTTGATTTTCGAGACAGGGTTTCTCTGTGGCTTTGGAGCCTGTCCTGGAACTA
>NC_022015.1:12996407-13000928 GCF_000317375.1 Microtus ochrogaster
AGGTAGCTATAGATCTTGAATATGGCATAAGAGTCTTGATCAAGCTATCCAGTGTGGAAATACAGTCCCTGGCTGAAATGAGGCATCATCAGAACTGGCCATTAGTATCATCTGAGTTGCCAGTGCCTTTAGATCTTGGATAAGGTTTATCTGCACAGAGCCTAGTGTACTGTCATGTTTTACTGGTTAGTGTGGTACATGTTTACATTTTTCCCTTACTAGCATTTGCACAGGGACATTGAGAACTTGGTCAAGGTGACAATACTCCACATGTAAGTGATGACTTCCTTGAAACACATAATATTCAGTGTGAACCTTGTAATCTCCATAGCAACAAAGGCATTGAACCCGATCTTCTTCTAAAATGTGTAATCTTCAAAATCTCATCCTGGAGGGAAGTGACTTGGGCTTCATATTCTTGTCTGCATGAATAAGCTTGATTGGGATCCATTCCTTGTCTGTGGCCTTCACCAGCATTCTCCTCCTGGCCAGAAATAGATACCGAACATGGCCCAGAAGGCATTTTTAGAGGCCATTGTCCCTCCTGATTCTCTGGGACTACACCTGTGTCATCTGTTTTCTGTTGTTTACCAAGTAAGGAAGAATTAAAGATTTAATTTGAGGCTTTCCAAGTTATTTTACTACTGATAGCAAACTCCTAATTTTGTTTTAAGCTTCAAAACTATAAATATTTCCCATTAAATTTCAAAACAATATAGAAATTATTTTAAATCACCAATAGGAGCATTTATAAATTATGAATTTATTACTGTAAATGTATATTAATATGTTAAAATTGAGATGAAGATCTGGATATTCATCACTGTTCTATTGTTGCACAGAGATACCATGATCAAGGCAACTGTTATGAAAGAAGACATTTAATTTGGGGCTTGCTTACATTTTCAGAGGGCTGGTCTGTTATCATCATGATGGGAACATGGTGGCACATGTGGTCCTAGAGCAGTAGCTGAGAACAATATCCTGATCCATTGGCATCAGGCAAAGGGAAAGCTTATTATGGGCTTTTGAAACCTCAAAGCCTACCCCTAGTAATATACTTCCACCAACACCACCACAGTTCCTCTAACAAGGCCTCCTAATCCTTATAATCCTTTCAAATTGTTCTATTCTCTGGTGACTAAGCATTCAAATATATGAGTTTATGAGGGTCATTCTTATTCACACTACCACAACCTAATATTCAGAATTGTCTAATATTTTCTTCCTTCCATGAAAAGATTTGGTATTCTTTGAAGTACTGGCTGTTTTCAGGATTGAGTAGGAATTGTGATATGAACTTGGATGCCCTGATGGTTCAGGGAGCAAATGCTAAAAAATACTAAAATGAAATATAACATATCTCATGTGAAAGTGGGGGTCAGAAACTTGGGGTAGAAAAATCTAAGCAGGGAGATAAGAATATGGAGGAGAAGAGATGATATAAAATAGGGTTACCTAGCATTAAGGATAAATTAAATACCATAAAGAGCACCACTACTTTATGTTGTTATAAAAATATAATTAAAAAAAAGATTCTCAAATTACTCACACAGGCCATAAGATATTAAACAAAAATAGGGCCAGGAGTGGGATATCTTCCTAAAATTGTTGTTGAAGGAGGGTCTGAAGGCACTCCAAAGAAAGCTGACTATTGATAATGCTCCTGTGTTAGAGAAAAGGTCACTTGTTTGTTCCAGCCACCCTGCTAGCTTGAACCCTAAATAATCACACAGAAACTTTATTAATTAAATCTCTGCTTTGTCCATTAGCTCTAACTTCTTATTGGCTAACTCTTACATCTTAATTTAACCCATTTCTATTAGTCTGTGTATCACCACATGGCTCTGGCTTACCGGCTAAAGTTCCCCACATCTATCTTCAGAGGCTCCATGGCTTCTCTTTGACTCTGCCCTCCTTTATCCCAGCATTTAGACTAGCTTTTTCTACCTACCTAAGTTCTGCCTTGCTATAGGTCCAAAGCAGTTTCTTTATTCATTAATGGTAGTCACTGCACACAGGGGACTCTGACATCACTTCTGGTTGTCCATCATAGTTCAACAGTGTTCAGTTAGGGTTTCTGTTGCTGGGAAAAATCACCATGACAATGGTGAAAACAATGAATTGAGATGACTTGTTCACAGTTCCAGAGGTTCACTCTGTTATCATCATGGCAGCATGCAGCCACACTTGGTGCTGGCTACATCAGAAGGCAACTGTAAGTGGTCTCAGTCTTACATTGAGTGAAGTTTGAGCAAAAGAGACATCAAAGCAAGCCCCCACAGTGACACACTTCCTTCAACAAGACCATACCTACTCTCCAAGGTTACACTTCTTAATAGTGGAACTCCATTTGGGGGCAGTTTCTTCCAAATCACCACAGACAGTAACATTACTTATGAAGCCACTCCACACTTTGATTATAGAACACAGATAAATCAAACTGGAACTTAACTGGAATCTTCCACCTGAGTATTGCATTTTCATGGTGCTGTAAAGTGCTGTGCAGCTACTGGAAGAAGTTCATGCTACAATAAAGACCTTTCAGGTAAGATGTGCTCACAGAAAAAATAGTGCTACAATCATGTTATAGGAGGCTGTTTTGGCTGCTTGTGCATTTCCCAGCTGCCCAGACTCCTGAAGTAAGCACACAGAAACTGTATTAGTTAAATCTTGGTTGGCCCATGAGCTATAGCTACTTATCAGCTAACTCTTACATCTTAGTTTAACCCATTTCTATTAATCTGTGTATTGCCACAAGGCTGTGGCTTACTGGGCAAAGTTCTGGTGTCTGTCTCCGGTGGGGCTACATGGTTTCTCTCTGGCTCCTCCTATGTCTCCCAGTATTCAGTTTAGTTTTTCCCACCTAGATCTTCTCTACACTTTCAGACCAAGCCAGCTTCTTTATTAACCAAAGGTTTTCACAGCATACAGAGGGAAATACCATATCCCTTCCCCTTTTTTGTTTAAATAAAAAAGAAAGTGTTAACTTTAACACAGTAAAATTACATATAATAAAATGGGTATCAAGTAAGAATTATAGTTACAATATTTATATCTATGTTATCTTTTATCATAACTAAGGAAAACTATAATCATAACTATCTATTCTTACATACATCACACAGATGGATGTGATATTACCTAAGTTGACAGCAAGTGCATTGTAAGCAACTTCCAAAACTCTAGAATTGACAGGGACATCTCGCTGCTGGGACAGTTACCCAAAGTTCTTCAGTATCATTAGGGAATTCATCTTCAGCCTACAGGTCCATAGTATCCAACAGACTTTTCCATGAAGCAGGAAATTTTAAAGACATTTCTGCCTATATTGGCAGTTTATCAGTCACATTTTTCTGTGTTCTGCAGAATGTCTAGTAGATTCTTTCATGAAGCAGGAACCCTCATGGGCATTCTCACCTTTAGGTAAGTTCAGCAGTCCTTTCTCTGTGGGTTCTGCATGTCCAGTTCATACAGCATAACATCAAACAGTCCAGGAGACAGCAATTTCTTGTCCAAATGGTTAGCAAATTCCAAAAGGGTCTCTTCATTGTCCTTGAAGTAATATTCCTTCATATTCCTCTTGAAGTAATTGGTGTTGCCAGAATCAGATGTTGCTCATTGTTATAAAAAGTCACAAGTTCTTAAAATATTTTAAATGCCATATCCTGAAAGTCTCTGAAAGGTTTAAAGAACATCTATCTAACTGAAATATATCTCTATATATCTAGAAAACCTAACATGACTACAAGCTTGACTATTATAGATGAGTATCTGTTAACCTATATTTCTTAATTATACATTCAATTTTAAAATTAACTGAACAATTTCAATACCTTAACCAAGAGCAGAAATATAATATACATCAATAGACCAAGATTCATACCAATGCAAATTATTCATTTCTATATCATATACCTTTTTAAATGCAAGCAAACAATTATAAACAATACTTGAGAATTTTGGTGTAGTTCTCTCCAAACTGCTTCCTGATTTTCTTTGGGTAAAGTATTTTTGAAGATGTTCACAGTGACCTTTCAGGGGCTCGTGGTCCATTAAACCTCATTAGTCTGGAATGAGCCCACAGGTCCTCATCCTCTGTGGAAACAAAAAAAGAACCTCTTTCCAAAGCAATATATCCTTAGACCAATTTTGAAATCAAGATACCTTTAAAATATATATTCTGGTTTAGCTTTGCAGCCCATACAATGAAATGTCTCATTCTACTTAGCTCCTTCACAGTCAAAAAATTCAATGAAAACACAATAATATACATAATTCAGACTCTCTGTGTGTATTCAATATTTATGTAGCTTAATTTTCTTATTCTATTATTTTTCTACAATTTTAATATTCATTTTATTATCCTTACTCCTTTCAACTATGACTGTCTGTACTCTGTCTCTATAAGACTTGGTTAAACCACTTATTTCTTTTTAAAACTGTCTATATTCTTTTTCTTTTCTCTCCTATGAGTGAGCATTTAGAGATCTTATTCATCTGAATTTGTCTTTACTGTGT
>NC_022015.1:13001662-13012378 GCF_000317375.1 Microtus ochrogaster
TCCTTTCCAAGCCCTCTTAGGTTTTATGTGGATTTAGCTAGCACTCAGGGAGTGTCAATTTGTTATATGAGGCTGCTTGGCCACTTGTTCATTTTCTGGCTGTTCAGACTCTCAAAATAATCACACAAAACTGTATTAATTAAGTCACTGCTTGGCCCTTGATCTCTAGCTTCTTACTGGTTGACTCTTACATATTAATTTAATCCATTTCTATTAATCTGTATATTGTCACAAGGCTTTAGCTTACTGGGTAAAGTTCCAGCATTTGTCTTCGGTGGGGCTACATGGCTTCTCCCTGACTGCTCCTTCCTTCTACTAGAATTCAGTTTAGTTTTCCCTACCTAGCACTTCTCTACCCTATCAGGTCAAACCAGTTCCTTTATTAGCCAATGATATTCACAGCATATAGAGGGTAATCCCACATCACAATTGTTTTGAGAGTAACCAACCATAGTCTGCTTGGATTTGAGTCCTAATATAAAGATAGGAATTTATTCTTGGTACTGTAAACCTGAGTCAAAGAGACATGGCTCGAGAAAATACCTCTAGGCCTAATAGGGACACCAACTATTGCTGTTTTGTTAAGTGGATATATGAAACTGCTTTTTAAATATTTATTTTATTTTATTTTTTATGTGTAAGAATGTTTTGCCTGCAAGTAGACAGATTTTATGTACATATCTTTAGTTTTTGGAAGACAGAAGAGGGCATCAGTCCACTGGAACTAGAGTTACAGGCAGTTGTGCCCCACTGTGTGGGTGCTAGGAACAGAATCTTGGTCTACCACAAGAACAATATATGCTTTCAAGTGTTGAGCCACCTTTGTAGTTTAGTGTATGTTTATGTTTATACCAGTAGATTACTAAAGCTCTAAGCTGTGGCCAGATACAGTTCTCTTTTCAGTAGCTAGAAGTTGATGTAAAGATCCATGCCTGGTTTAAGTATGAAGAATAAGTGACTGTTTCATTCTCATCCTTAAATGTGACATCTGTATCATGCTCTTCCACCAAAGCTTAGAGAACACTATGGAAAAAGAAGTAGAAAGAATATAAGAGGTAGAGACTATGGAGGAGTGCTGTGAAATGCTGTCTCCTCATTACAACACAGTCACAACATTTTTGAACTTAGACTCTGTTGTCTGTATAATATTTAGACATCAGTGAGTCTCTCAACATTGCAGAATAGGCAATAGGGAACTTATCAGGCTACACCCAAGCTTAGGAGCAATTGGGTGTTAACCGCTGCTGGAAGAAGTAGGAACAATTTTCTTCAGCACTGTAGCTGCTGGTAAGTTGCCTATGTTTCCCTGAGTAACCTTGTATTCATGATTGTATAAGTATGTGTACTTATTTAAAGTACTTATTTAAAGTAAGTGTGTCATGAAAATGTAGAAAGAGACTTATTGGGACTTAGAAGGCATCTAGAAGGAGAGAGAGGGAGCCTGTATTTGAATTTTCTTTAGACTACCAATTAACTCTCAAATAAAGACACAGAGACTCATTATTAAACATGAATCCTTGACCTTAACTTAGGCTTCTCCAACTCGCTCTTTTATCTTCATTTAACTTGTTTCTATTCACCTATATCTTTCCCGAGGGCTTTTTATATTTCTTTTTCTCTGTATGTCCTACTTTCCTGTTTCCTCTGAGTCTGTCTGGCTGCCCTTGGCATCTCCCTGATCTTATTTTCTTGAGTCTAAATTCCTCCTCCTACTCACTTTCTTTGCCTAGAAGTCCCACCTATGAGTCCTCCCCTGCTATTTGCAATTCTACTTTTTATTTATCCAATTGTGTGCCTTAGGCCAGCAAGATAAAACAGCAACACCTCTTTATATAAGTAAACAAATGTAACACATCTTTACATGGTTAAACAAATGTGGCACATCTTTGTTCAATATTATTTAGTTAAATAAATATTTCACAACAAAAGCTAAGTAGAGGGGATAAAGAAAGTTGAATATGATAAAAATGTTACACACATGCATGGAATTATCAAGGTATAAATAACTTTTAAAATATTAAAAGTAAAAAGGAAATAAAAGAGAGGTCACTGTTGAGTCATGTCAAAGAGGCACAGATGCCAGGTGTCTAAGAGCTTTAAATGATAGCATTTTAAGTGATTCTCTTTATTATTTGTAAGCTTATATGATTATGTGTATGTGCATATGTACACAAATATAGGTTCTGATAGAGGTGAAAGGAATTAGAGACCCTGGAACAGTTGTCAGATGCTCAATGTGGGTTCTGGAAAATGAACATGGGTGCCCTAGAAGAGCAGCAAGTGCTCTTAAACACGGCAAGAATTCTTAAGCAAGTGCCACCTCTCCACCTTTAAAGAGCTTTCAATAGGCATAGCTGTAATAATTCTGGGAAAAATCAAAATAGTAATAGATAATAATAATAAAAATTTCATGAGTGTATATTGACGTAAACACATTTTTGGGTTTGCAAATAAAATAAAATGAAGAGAATCAACACATTTCTTCTGCAGAAAGATTCCAAAGAATTTATGTTGACACAAATGTTATAATATAATGTCTCACATTTTGGGTTTTGTCGTGTGTGTGTGTGTGTGTGTGTGTGTGTGCGCGCGTGTATGTATATATATATATATATGTGTGTGTGTGTATGTATGTTCATATGATATGCACATGTATAGTGTGTACAGATGCATGGTGCCATCTTGCATGTGAGAAGATCAACACCTCAGGTGTTGGAATTTTCTTTTTACATTATATGAGGAAAGGTCTCCTTGTTGTTCTCTGCTATGTATGACAGGCAAATTGGTCTTCCAGCCTCTAGGGGTCTCCTGACTCCACCTCACATTACACAATAGGAGATCACAGAAGAACCCCATGCTACCATGCCTTACATGGGTTCTGGAGATTGGAACTGAAGTCTTCAAGCTTGTGTAACAAGAGGTTTAGCCAGGCACCTTTTCAGCCAAATTCCACACCTTTTGACTGGAGACTCAGAACAGAGACTTTCCCATAAACAGTAGAGTATGGAAGTGTGAGTGGTGCATGTGCATATATGTGCAGACAAGTGTGTGACTTTATAACAGACACCTGACAAACACTGCTTCCACTGGCTGATCAATAGCACTAAGATGTGGATAAGGTGTCCTTGATGGATGCGATGACAGTGACACTTTAATCTTGTAATTCTTCTCTTAAGTCATAAACCCAGTCTTGTTATAGAAAAGACTGCTGAACAAATCCTGAGCATGGGTATTTTTCAAAATACCTGCCTAGAATGAAATATCTGAAAAAGTGGCACAGCAAAGAGTACCTCTTCATATGAAAGGGTATCCTAGATGTGATCCTGGAATAGGAAAAATGTCATGAAAGCTAAGAATATAGGAATAAATCAGTGACTTTAGTTAACATAGGTTTGATCAGCAGGGCCATCTATGTTGATACAATTTGTTGTGCTACTGAACTGTTTCTGTAAGTCTATAACTTGAAATTTCTTTTAAATCTTCATTTTTAAAAAGTAAAGAAAATGGGTCATTGATTTGATTCGGGGGTAAAAGCATCTTCTGGGGAAGCTGTATGAACTAAGTCCAATCTTTAGATACTATGTAAAAGTGGATGAATGGAAGGATTTATCTCCATAAAATTGGTCTTTGATAGCATGTATGTCACGACATTCATGTACTCCCAACCCACACCATATACTGAGAACAACATCTATAAATAAAAATGTAAAGGGTAAAGGTGAAGAACAATATAGACATAGATACAACACATCTGTGTTTACTGTGTAAAAAGAAAATCATCAATACATAAATAAAATTTGTTATTAGGAAATTTAGACAGAATCTACAATAAGTTAGTAGTAGCTGTTGTCCTTGGAAGAGAATCATAAAATGTTGATAAAGAAATCTTCTTTCAATAAAGGTTTTTGTTTATAAACACACATTTATGTGCAAAGTGGGTGTAGCATTCTTAGTGGCTGGAAGGGAGTATCAGATCCTTTGGAATTAAAGTTACATTAGATTTTGTTTTAGAAATAAAGACACAAGTGTTAAGCTGTCCTCACTTGCCATGGGACAATAGTTTAACCCTGTAAAGATTTGCCTCTTGTACTCGTTTAATAAACACTGATTGGCTAGTAGCCAGGCAGGAAGTATAGGTGAGGCAACCAGACAGGAAGTAGGGGCAGGGCCATGAGAATGCTGAATAGAGGGAGGTGCCCTCTGCAGTTGTGACCCAGCCACAGAGGAAGCAAGACAGAAAGATGTGACTGCCTCGCCAAAAAAGGAACCAAGCCACGTGGCTAACACAGACATGAATTATGGGCTAATATATGTTATGAGTTAATAAGAAGCCTGAGCTAATATGTCAATCATTTTATGATAAATGTAGACCTCTGTGTGATTCTTTGGGACTTAATGGCTGTGGGGACAGAAACCTCTCTCAACAAATGGTGCCCGTGTGGACAAGTGCATCCACATAAAGCCTGAAAGAGTTTTGCAAATAACCCTAGACAAAAACAAAAAACAAACAAAAACAAAAAACAAAAAAAAACATAGTTAAGCATGGCTTCTTGGTAGAATTTTCTCAGGTGGGCTCTGCTTACTAGAGGCAAGCACTCTCATTTAAGAGAGGCTTCCTAACTTAGCTTTAGCTGCAAAACCTTGCAGCTCTTTTAAGAGGCTCTGCCATAAAACATTTAAGTGGTGTTTATGAATAACCTACAACATGCTTCTTGGTGGTCGCATGGACCTTGAAATGCCAAACATTGTGACAATAAACATGGCTCCAGCCAGTACCTCCACCATGAAGCCAGATTCTCAGAAAGGTAAGAAATGGTGTGGATCTAACCATCAAAACCACGGCTTTCATCCTAGCCCTTGCTCAGCAAATTAAAGACTCATGTGGCCAGAAAAAGAGAGATACAGTAAAGATAGTTTCAGACAAAAAAAGCCTCTAAACAATTTACAGTGTGTTTAAAAGTATATGTAGGCTTAGGAATGAAAAACGGATGAAGTCTTTAAAATAGAAATGAAAGAAAGAGTGTAGTTGGGTGTGGTGGCAAATACCTTTAATCCCAACACTTAAGAGACAGAGGCAGAAGGATCTCTGTGAGTTTAACATGTGGTAGCACACACCTTTAATCCCAGCCCCTGGGAGGCAGAGGAATACAGATATCTGTGAGTTCAAGGTGTGGTGGCCCACACCTTTAATCCCAGCACTTGGGAGGCAGAGGCAGGTGGATCTCTGTGAGTTCAAGAACAGCCTGGTCTACAGAGTGAGGTCCAGGACAAAGATACACAGAGAAACTGTGTCTTAAAAAGCCAAAAAATTAAAAAATAAAAATAAAAGAAACAGAATTTTAAATAAAGATGGAAAACACACAGATAATCTGGATACTATATGTTATGTTCTCTTTGAATTGTTTGAATGCTGAGAAAGGAGCAACAGCTGCTAAAAGATATTTGTTCATAAATGTTTCTGAATTAATCTAAGATAGGTATTTTGTAAAGTACCTGATTTCAAAATTGAAGTCAAAAGGTATGTTACTTTGGAGAAGAAGTTTTGCTTTTGTTTTCACAGGAAATGAGAGGCTGTGGATTCGTTCTTGGTTAAGAAAAATCAGCTTTCCTCAAGGAAGACCTCCTGAGAAATCTCTGATAGGAGCAGATAGCCCAGATGTCTGAGTTCTACTCCAGAACAGATTCAGGATTGCTGCCTGAGATGATCAACCCTCACAGGATACTCCAGTCACAACTTGACCAAAATGCTAAATTTTCTTTAGGTCCACATAAAATTATCAGTGCCCCCAAACAACAGGAAGAATCCTGGAAAACTATGCCCATATTCCCAAAACTGGCTTATCTTTGTTTAGAGTGTTGGTTACAATATGTTATGGATAATGGTCTGGACAAAAAGCTAAACAAAGGATATCAGATTCAGAATTCTTGTTCTGAAGAAAAAAGATGGAGAGGGGAAAGTGCTGTGGAGACAATGGTTTTAACCTGTAAAGATTTGTCTCTTGTTTAATAAATGCTGATTGGTCAGTAGCCAGACAGGAAGTATAGGCAAGACAATGAGAATGCTGGGAAGAAGGAGGTGCCATCTGCAGTTGTCACCCAGCCACAGAGGAAGCAAGCTAGAAAGATGTGACTGACTCGTTGAAAAAGGTACCAAGCCATGTGGCTAAAACAGACAAGAATTATGGGCTAATATAAGTTATAAGAGTTAATAAGAAGTCTGAGCTTCTAGGCCAATCAGTTTATGATTAATGTAGACCTCTGTGTGAATCTTTGTTACTAAAAGGCTGCAGGGACAGAAACCTCTGTCAACACTCACTGTATCCTCTGTATCTATAAAATACAGAACAATGTATTAACACTTACTACCTATCCATACAAGGTATTTGAAAAAGGATTTGCATAAAGGAGGATGATTAGGTTTGTTGAGTGCAATTGCAGTCATAGAAAGGAAAACTTAGAGCTAAATCTTAAATAATGTTAGAGTCATCTTGCAATAGAGTAGATGGGAGAAAAGGAAGAGACTGTAGCCAGAAAAAGTGAGAAAAGACACAAAAATGTGATAATAAAATATGCTTTATTTGAAGAACCATACTGCTCCAAGTAGTGTTATTTTTAATATATATTAGGTTGCATGATCTCATAGAAATAGTTCTTTGTATACATCAATAGTGCATCTATTTGTATTTAATGGCTTTGGTTCATTTTTCTCCTTCTGACACACCTGAAGATTTTGACATCCCGTATCAGACACTATTATTTTCTCTCTTCCTTCCTATTAGTCTTCGTGTATTAGAGTAGAATAAACTGTATTGAAAAGAACACAGGATTTGGTGTAGGTATTCATGGATTTCAATCTAGGTTATGGCAGTTATTACTTTGTCCTTTTCTGTTCTTTTTGTTCATGCCCCAAATAGATTTATACAGATCTAGCCCATATTTAGGCATCAATTACAAGTTAGTATCTTTAATCAATAGTATTATCTTGGTAAAGGAAGAGACGTGATAAATCATCTATGCTGCAATTGTGGCATCATGATAATTTATTTCTCACTCACCTAATGAACGAATGTAATAAGAAATATAGTTGTAAAGAAACTAGAACTGAACTGTAAGCTTATATGGCAGACTAAGAACATTAGTTTAATTCTGAAGAGAGTAAAAATGCGTTTATGTACCATAATGACTGATATGTGCAAATTTAGAAAGCATTCAAGGGCAGCTAAGGAGAGTAGATTAAAGGATTTGTAAACTTGCTTCATTACTGAATGCAGCCAGGCCAAATAGAATACTCCACTCCTGATCCTTGTAGGAAGTAAAGTCAATGCCTGAGATTTATCTCCATAGAGATGATTCATTGCAACCCTGGGAAAGGCTGGGCTGTCTGAGAGATGCACGCCAAAGAGGAAGGAAGGCTATTGGATCCCTAGAACAAAGACTAAAATAGCTTAGGAAAAAAGGACTCTGTGCTTGGATATGAAGGGGAAACAACAAGAGCATGTATAGATATAGAAGAGAGAACATTAAATAGTTCTGAGAGCAAGATCTTTAATCCACAGCATTCCAGGAAGCCTGAAGAGCACCTGACTTCCTCAAGTGTCTCTATAGATGAAGAGTTGCTGCAAGCCTGGGAACACAGGACTCTGTCTTCCCTTTATGCCACCAAAGTCCTGCACCTCCAGGTCTGTATTTTCAGAGTTACAGTCTCTAGGAGCTGCCAAGGACCCTAGAGGTCTAATAGTAAAAGTCTGGAGGCCTCCAAGAGAAGTTTTTTCTTTTCACTCTGAGCCAGCTACTCTTTGGCTGATCACTGTTATCACTGACTTCTGTTCTGAGTTTCCTTAGTCTCTGGGGCTGCAGACTACTCAATTTATTAATGAGCAGTCACTGTTCATGACCTCATTAAAAAGTTGTTAATGAGCTACTCTGTTGCACAGGGAGAGCAGTTGACAGAGGCTCCCAGTGGCCTACAATGGGACCTGGGGGAACCTTAGGTGTATAGCCAGGATCAGATCTGGAAAGGCTAATGGCACAGACAGCAGAAATATATCTCCTGATTAGCTTACCTTGGCAAGAGGCCACCTCCAAATCCCAAGCCCCTGCTGTCTGCAGGTTTAAGGAATGGCTGCTGTCCAGAATGGATTTCCTTTGGGCTTCCGGCTTTGCTTTGTACCAACTCTGATGACTTGTATTGATGGGAGACTTCAACTTCTGAGATAAAGAAGTGACTATCCTTCACCTATTTCTGCTCCATTACAAAATTCTTTTGATTTATCTGTCGCACAGGCCATTTCCCCTTGTGATCTATGCATTTTGTGACTGCCAAGGTGATATTTCTAAATATGCAGATCTATTTCTTTGTCCTAACATCCTAAATTGACTTATTATAGCTCACAATATTGCTTTTAAACAAGTTGACATATAATCTTTTCAATATCTGTTTTCTTGCTGCCTCTATATCTTCATCAACCTCATGTTTTCTCTTCCATGGAGCAAATTTCTATTATTTTTTACTCTCTTACTAATTTAAATACCATGTAATCATGTCACCATAATGACTTACATTCCTATTGAAATTACAATATGCCTAGAATCATTTTTAAGCTGATTTGCACACACGGACTCAAGAATTATCCCAATGAAACTGTTAAGCAGGGATATGATTGTCATTCTGTATGGAAAAGAGACTAAAGTGCAAGAGATTCCAAGTAAATTTCCCAGCACTGTAGAGCTGATTAATGGCAAGATCAGTATCAAACATTATGCATTTTAGTTTTGGATTAATGTTCTTGAAGTATTTGAAAACAATAGCTAATGAGCCAAAATCAACCCTCCATTTGTCTTTATATTGACCGTAAGAATGACTTCCCATTCATAGGTTGCATAATTAATTAGTATAGTTATAATGGTTATGTTACTAAAATCAAATTACAAATTCAATGAAATCCCCCTAAGACTGTGATTTTCCCAGAAATAGAGAAAATAATCCATATAGATCCCACTCTCAAAAGACCCCAAATAGCTTAAGCAGTCCTGAGCAACAACAACAACAACAATACCAACAATAACAGTGTTTGATAGGTCAAAAATTTTGATTTCAAAATACACTGCAAAGTCTATGCTTTGGCCTAAACACACACACACACACACACACACACACACACACACACACACACACACACACACAGAGATTATAGAACCCAGAAATATACAACAACAAAATGCATCTGATTTTCAACAAAGGTGTTAAAGTTATAGAAATACCCGTGTTGTAAAGAAGACAGCGTCTTGTTCCTATGTAGAAAAGTTAAACTAGAGTTCTCTCTCTCATCCAATGATAGTCAACACCCTTAATATAAACATATGAAAATCTGAAAGTACTAGAGGACAAAGTGGAGAGAACACCTTGAAATACAGCACAACTGAGGAAGTAACAGCAAGAAGTTGCAAGTAGTATCATAGGACACCCCAAAGCTTCTGAAGGGCAAAGGAAACAGCAGAAGAGCGTTCAGAAGACGGGAAACAATCTCTGGTAATCATTTTCCAGGAGAAGGTTAATATCCAGAGTAAATAAAGAACCAAAATTGTTGATAGCTAAGGAGCTAATCATTCAATAATTGGGCAAATGAAGGACAGAGTTTCCTAAAGAATCATATGAAGGCAAAAGATAGAAAAATATTCACCATGCTGGACATAAGGAAATGTAAATAGAACCTACATAGAATGCCCCTCACTCCTGATAGTTCAACAGAGACAAAGCGTATATGGAATGAAATTTTTTTGTTTGCCCAACATAATGTTATTATTGATTATTTGGGAATTACATGCTATAAATGCAGATCACACTCACTTCCCACTTGACCCAGGTCCAACCTCCCATCCTTGTTCTCCACCAAATACACCAAGTACAATTTGTGTTCCACATACACTCACTGGAGCATCATCAGACTATCAGTCCCTTACAGAAAACTGATTCTTCCCCCACTCCAGACAGAAGCCAACAACTGTGAAGAGCTACATTTCAGCATCTTTATCACACTTTTAAAGGACCCTCCTCAATGGCAACCTGTCTAGACTGTTTGTTTCTTCTTTGTTGAGGAGAGGGGATTACTGCAGAAACCTTCAAAGTCTCTCCCATGAACATGGAGTCATCTATACCACTGTGACAGATGCTTCCTTGCTGGTGTAACTGTTAGTGTCCATGTGGCTTTCCGTGGACGCACAGAACAGTAACAACCCACGGGGTCCCAATATGGATCACGACATCAGCAAGTCCTCTGGAGGCATCAGAGACCACAGACATCAACATGGTCTCCTGTAGCAGTTGTGATCATGGACATGGGCACGTTGTCCCTTGGGGAGCTATGAAGTTACTCATGACCTGTGTGGCCTTGGGAAGCTGTGTTGAACAGGGCTGTTACAGGAGACCATGTTGATGTCTGTGATCTGTGCTGCAGCCGGAGGTCCTGCTAATGTTTGTGGAAAAGAGATTATGAAGCCCGTTAACCTGTATGCTAAATAAAAGATGAGAAAAACCTCAAATAAAACAAAACAAAATCAAAAACTCAAAATCAAACCAAAACAAAAACCGCAATAAAGTTCTCAGCCACACGATGGCACTACAGCTTCAGTTGATATTCTTTTCTTTTTTTAAATTTATTTATTTATTAAGGATTTCTGCCTCCTCCCCGCCACCGCCTCCCATTTCCCTCCCCCTCC
>NC_022015.1:13021733-13034608 GCF_000317375.1 Microtus ochrogaster
GCTGCGCCGGTCCCCGCCACTTGCCTTCAGTTGATATTCTTGAATCTAAGAAGAGGAAGCCTTTTCAAAGTTGCTGTCAATCTTGTCTAATGAGGCTGTGACAATTATTACCAATTATTACTCAAGGCAAATACTAAATTATGAATAAAGGAAAAGACGAATTATCAATCTTTTACAATAAGGTATGAATAAAAACTCCACAAATGCTCTTAATGATTAATTAAAAATATTGATACACTTCATAAATAAACAATCTTGTTTATGCCAGATTTGTGGGAGAAGTCTGTACTCTCCTTTCCCTTAGTTGTCATAATATAGCTCAAACAACTTGTAAATTTTATATAAATTATTATTTAAAATCTGAACTGATTTCTGGTACCACTACTGTGAATGAGGCCACTATTACAACAGTCTCTCTGTTTCAGTTCTTCTTATTTTCAATGTGTGCTCCCCAGCTACTATTGTTACCTAAGTCACTGTCTTGATCAAAATATTTTGAAATTTGCTTATTGTGTACAGATTAAACTTTAAAATCATAAGCATGGTCAATTAAATTTCCTGTTTGTTTTGACCTCTGGCTATGAATCAAAAAATTTTTTTTTAAGACACCTGCTCACAAAATTTCACCAAAATGTATTTTGGGAGTGGAGAGATAGCTTCTTGGTGGTTAAGAGTAGTAAGAGTAGTGGTTATTTTTGCACAGGACATGAGTTCCATCTCGCAAACCCTTATGGTTGCTACCAATCATCCTTTAACTCCAGTGCAAGCAGATCCGATGCCTTCCTCTGGCTCCATCGGTATTGCCCAGATATACAGGCAGGGAAAACAACACATAAAAATTTCAACCACAGTTTCTTTTACATTTCCACTGTGTAAGTTCTTCTTTACCTGGAACCTTTGTGGTTCAGTTCAGTGGAGTCCTGTTTCCCCACCTCTTAACTCAATTGCAAAACTTAGCTTAAACATCATCACACAATGGGTTATAAAATATTATTTTTCCTAAATTATAAATTGTTTGTTGACTATAAAACATAAGTGACCCCCTGTCATGCTTCAGCATTCAAAAATTAAGACTAATAAATATTAAGGTGATTGTGGCAACATTAGTTTAAATAAGGCACGAGGTAGTTAATGGACATTAGAGGAAAATAAGGAAGTATGGTGGGGAGAATTGTGTTTATATTACATGTATTTATCCTGGAGAAACAGAAGACACGAAGGCAAGGTGGTGTTAGATCTAGAGATATCAGTGCTATGTCAAGGAGGTGACACATGAGTTGGAGTCATTTTATATGTCAGTATATGTATCACTACAAAGTGCTATTGAGGAAAATAGGTGAAGCAACTTCATAATTAGAACAATGTATTCTATTTTTTTTCTTTCAAAAATATTCATGTATTCTTGTAAGTATGAGTGTTTTGTCTGTGTGCATGTATATGCATCATGGGCATGCTGCCCTCAGAGGACAGAAGAGGGCATCAGATCCCTTGGAACTGCAGTTAGAGGCAGCTGTGAGCCAGTGTGTGGGAGCCGGGAATCAAATGTGGTCCTCTGCAAGAGCAGCAAGTGCTCTCAACCATTGAGCCAGTTTTCATGCCTTTCCATGTTGATTTCTAAGCCCTAACTACAGAGAATTTTAGTTTTTTTAAATATATTTCCATTATGAGTGTACAACTTGCCCAGATTCATGGCCCCATTTCCAGGAATAAGAGCATTGATTATGAGTCTATTTCTCCATAGTGTTGGACATAGAAGAGTACCTACAAAAGAATGACTTATTTAAAATAGTTCTCTATTAATTATATGCATTAATATAACTTGACCTTGAAAAACAATGGCGTAAAATGTTCATTTATTGTTATTCAGTCATATATTTAGTGGTAGTAATAACTTTTGTCTCTTTATTTTGTCATGGAGACATTTACTATTTCCCCAAGTTATAAACACAAGGTAAAATGTGAGGAAAAACTTTTCAAGTTTTCAAAAGACAAGATATTAGCAGAATATGTGGTTTTATTTTCTACTCTAAGGCTATGATTTACAAAGCAATTACAAAGCAGATTCTTGAACATTTACTTTGGATTGTTCAAACAAAATATTTATTGCAACTTCTTGGAGCTTAATACCTCAGAAAAGAGTTAATTGCCATCAACAACAAGGTGAAGACATAATGGTTAAGGGAGTGAACCCTTGTTGAAAGCATAAAGGAGACACCATGTAACTATAGCCTATTTCCATGTCCTTCTTTATCTGGTCATCACTGCCCAGGTTTAGTCTCTGCAGCCTTATCCTCTAGAGCCTGCATATATACTATGGTGTTTTCTGGTCTCTTTACTTGAACATACATTTCCCCAGAATGTTCTAAATAGCTGTCATTTTACAGTATATTGACCTATAGCACATCGTGCTGGCTTTCATGTGGTGTTAACTGCACTCTGACGGTAGGACTTTTCTGGCTTCTAGTAACACAAATGAGCTTGACTGATTGATGTGAATGTTTCATGTAAATTCTCTCTTGCAAATATTGCTCCTTTCTTCACCTGAATGCTTGCAGTCAGTATGTAAGTAGTGCGATTATCTTTCCATAAGTTTTCTGATTTATCTATGTGCACCTTAAGTGAAGGATGCTCCAAAAGAAGTCTGATCAGCATGATATGCTGTGAAGCTCTTTGTTTTGAATTGTTAGAAGTTTAGTTGTATTTTTCCTCATGTGGTTGAAGTGTGAATTAAATGCAAGCTCTTTATGTATTTCTCAAGCATACTCTTGACCACTCACTTCTTCAACCCACCCTTATAAAAGATTGTTTTACAATGACTCTGAACTAAACAATTTCTACATATTATATGCCACTGAAAAACAATAATCCTGATATTCAGATACTTGGGTTTTAGAATTGAATCCAGTTATACTTGTTTAAATGTCTTTGGTTTTATTTCCACACTCATAAAATTAATTTGCTCTTATCAGTGACATTATTTGAACTCCTCAATATTGTTTAACGTATTCACTTGTGACGGGCTTTTGTCTTTTCATGCTGATAATGCACATAACTTTAAAATACAAAGTCACTAAGCTCAATACACTAGTGCTCTTAGAGGACTTGTGATGGCATCTGCAGGGGTCCATGGGAATCTTGCTGAGGACAGTATCATAACAGACAGTATGTGAAAATTTGCAGTTGTTTTAAACAAAGGGTTAGAGCCTAAAAATGTAATTGGAAGAAATGTAGACTAGGTTATTTTACCTGGCCAAAGTAGCTTTTGGGAAGAGCCAATGGCATTGTTGAGGCTATGTAAATATGCATGGGAATTTGTAGTTGACCCTCCTCTGTTTTAGGTCCCAAACTGCCTATCTAAGGGGAAAGTGAAATAAAAGGAAATAACAAAAGAATCATGCACTAGAAGAATAGGGATGTTCCTTCTTACCTGGAACCAGACTAGTTAAAGCCAAACAAAGGGCCAGGATGACTTTTGATGCTTTTTACTGAATTTTCTATGATTCCAAGTGCACATTAGAAGCAGTCACACACAGTTCACAATGTAAACCACTTTCATGCCTATTTGCAAAATAAATACTTTGAACAAACTTCCCACAGAGTACCAAAAATTCAAATTACTCTGGTGAGAAAACAATGTTCACACAATGGGAAGGCAAAGAAGCATAGATGGATATCAATAACCTCTATGCTCCTTTGTATCTACCGAGCTTCCTAACAGCCATTAAACAAGTGGGTGTCACTCCAGTGGACATTGAAAGAGGGGAAAACAATTTCATGTGATGTGGCTTCTGAGACCCAGGGCCTTGTTGAAGGTCCTGCTGAGAGCATTCTTCACCTCATTATTCCTCAGGCTATAGATGATAGGGTTCAACATGGGAGTCACAACAGTATAGGACAATGACAGCAACTTCTTGCTTTCAGGGGAATTATTTGATTTAGGCCTAAAGTAAGTGAGGCTTGAAGACACATAGAAAAGAGAGACAACAAGCAGATGTGAGGAGCAAGTAGAGAAGGCTTTGTGCTTCCCTTTAGCTGATGGAATCTTGAGGATGGAAGCAGCAATGCGAGTGTAGGAACATAGGATCAGCAGGCAGGGTATCATGACGACCAGAATGGTGCCTACAATGGCATAGACCTCAAACCATGCTGTCTCTGCACAGACCAGCCTCAGCACAGGTGGGCTGTCACAAAAGAAGTGGTTCACCTTGTTGTTGGCACAGAATGGAAAACTGAAGAGCCATGTGGTCTGCACAGTGGCTACAGGGAATCCTGGAAACCAAGAGGCAGCAGCCAGTTTGGCCAGTGTCTCTTGGTTCATGATGACTGGGTAATGCAAGGGACTGCAGATGGCTACATAGCGGTCATAGGCCATGGTGGCAAGGAGGAAGCATTCAGCCACTCCAAAGAAGAAGAAGAAATACATCTGAGTGGCACAGCCAAGGAAGGAAATGCTTGTGTCCTGGGCAATCAGGGTTCCCAACATTTTAGGCACAATGACCAGGTTGAAGCCAATCTCTAAGAAGGACAGGTTTCTGAGGAAGAAGTACATTGGGCTTTGCAACATGGGATCAGCCAGTGTCACCAAAATGATGAGGCTGTTTCCCAGTAGAGTGATTAGGTAGATGGCTAGAAATGCCAGGAAGAGAATGATCTGTATTTCAGTAGGCAGTGAAGAGAAACTCATGAGAACAAATTCAGTTATTCTTGACCAGTTTCCTGTAGCCATGGGCATGAACATAAGTATTGCATGTGCTCAAGGACATAGCTTCTTGATTGTCCAAATTAGATTCTGGATTTGTGTTTTAGACTGCTGATAATTGGCCTGGAAAGAGTTAAAATCAGACCTTTCAAAAGAAAACAGACCTTTTGCTGCCTAAAAAGAAAGACAAGGATATAGAGCAAACACTAAAACTGTGATATTGGTAATCATTTTCTTTATTCTATTCTTTTTTAAAAAAATTTGCATATTATAAAACAAATTGAGCGTTTTTATGTAGTTTCATCCTTCTGTTACACTGAACATACCTAAGTAACTAGGCTGAATGAAAAGGTTCCTGAGGCAAAGAAGTAGAATCAAGTGAAAAACAATATGAACATTTTATTTGTACATTATATTTATTTCCCTTCATCAATATGTCACTGTTTCAGTCTTTATCTGCTGACAAATTTGATAGCTATTTTTATGAGTGCCTCTGGCCAGTGCCTCCAGAACACTTTGACAAATTACTATTTATTATATTGTGATTTGCATCATTGGAGGAAAAGGAGGAAGGCATGCCTAAAAACTAATTTAGTGGGTCAGATTAATGCCACACCTTAATTGTAAGAACTGTAGACTACCTCAACTCAGAAAATTGTAATTGTTTTTACCTTCCCAGTTAATGCCAATCCTAGCATCTTCATCTTCAATATATCAGAGCCCAAAATGACAATTGGTGGTCAGTAGTTGCATCATCATTTTATCTTAAAATTAAGATCCTCAGAATAATAATATATAAGGAGGTGGAAAATTAATGTGTGCAATAGGTTTCAAACAATTTAAAATGGAAAACCACAAGTATCCCAACAAATGAGTAACCCCTGCACTAACAGTTTCCTTAAATTTTTTTGTTAAGCTTCTGAGAAACATTACCATGAAATTTCAAAGGCAAACATTCAATAGTCCATCAACTGCACAATGTAAAAGGTAGATTCTAAATGATATGAAAGTTTCAAAATTTATTCAGTTCTTGTAAAGTAACTGGTTTGATGATGTGTGAGGGCTCATTGAAGTCCAGAGTCTAATGAAAGAGATTAATTTTAAATAGGTATAAAATAACTGCTAGAGATGCAAATTATATAAATATAGCATTTATGCATGAATCAAAAAATTTAATGAAATATAAAGAAAGCATACTGTATTTGGAGGACACACATGAAGATTAAGAACCCCTAACACAAACAGTTAGTACTTTTTAGGTATTGAGAAAATAAAGTTGGTTAAAATATAGGCATGAAAAATCTTTATGCAATTATGAAAATATTATAGCAAAAACAAATTTCAAAAATAGAAACAAGTGAAGTACGGACATGCTTCAAATACAAGAATTTATGTATAAGAATAGAAAGCATAACGAGAGTACAATAAAGTTTAGCTAAACTTACAGCATACAAGTATATCTCATGTGGAAGATGTTGTAAATACTGAATGGAGCTGTAGACAACTGTGAAGAAAAGTCATTCAGATTTAGCACTAGAATGTAGATATCTAAGCAGATAGTGCAGCAACCTTCATAATGAGAAACATGAATCAGTTCCTAAGAATTTGCTTTTGAATACTTAAAAATAAAAGCTGAAGGAAAATTAAAAATTAGAAAGGTTTAATTAAAAATCTAGGCCATGTGGCAAATTTCCAAAGAGTAGAAAAACATGCAAAAGGACATACAAGCAAATATGAAGACCAAGAGAACAGATTAGACAACCCAGAAATCAATTCCTGCTGACACAGTGAACTGATATTTGATTATGTGTCATGGGTGTACAATAGATAGTTTTCAATAATGAAAAGTATTTTACTAAGTTATGTTAAAAATTATAGGTCAAATGCCAAATATATTTTAAATTATATACTAAAGACATTTTGAACTAGGTATGCTCTATAATTTTAGATTAAATTTGGAGAGGTTTGTTTTCTAGAATTTGCCTTTTATCATCTGTCATAATATTGTAACATCAACTAAAGAATGAAAAGAACAGATGGAGCAACATTTAACATAAATTGATTTACTATGGGCTTCTTTGAAGTCATTAAGGATCGTGCTATAAATGAAGGTTTAACAGCATTAGAAGATGCTGTTATGCTATATGTTTAGGTCAGTGAATGCTACAAATATTATACTTACTTAAGGCAAATATGTTAATTTTAAAATATAATATTTTATCTATGAATGTCAAAACTGCCAATGTATTAATTTCACTATTTCTCTTAATGAAGCAATTGCATTTTATACTTTATTCCATAATTTATACCCTATTTACTTTGATGTATTTTTATATTTAGATTAAGAGGTTAATAAGAATAAATTTCTGTTCAGTATTTTAAAGATAAATGACAAACTTGAAACAATATTTGTGGCAATTCAATATATAACAAGTCATATTTCTATCACCGATTTATCAAGAGATCACATAAGTCAGTGGTTAGGTTCTATTGCTCTTATTTTATCATTACAGATTGAATAATATACACATATAATTTATTACTATATTACACTTACAAATTAAATAATGAAAGGATGGGAACTTAGAGCCATTGTATGAATTTTCATGACCAGTAAGGATCACATGTAGAATGTCAACCAAGACATCTGACTTTGGGAATATAGTATGAGGCAGTAGAGAAGCTAAAAATTCATTTTTAAAAGGGAAAAATTGAGTATGAATATAATTGAGTGGATAAAGGCAAGAACTGACCTTTGAGCAGTAAGCTAGTATTTTGACTTAAAATACATAATCTATAGCATATCTAAAGTATAAAGATTTTGAGCATAATAATGACAGATTACCCCAAATGAATTTAAAATGAACCCTGGATACATCAAATAGAGTGGAATAAAAATGAGATGTGTGTGTGTGTGTGTGTGTGTGTGTGTGTGTGTGTGTGTGTGTCTTCACCATTATTGCATGCAGAGAAGTCAAGTAGGAGACTCCACCACTGATCCATGCCCAAGTTTCATTTCCGCAAGGGTGATTTGTTAAAAGTCTGGGAATAGATGGGTTGTCTAAGATATCTATGGAAGAAGGAAGAAGAAGGCCAGTGTCTTCCTGAACATGTAGAGTTTAATAGATTTAGGAAACAAAGGCGCTGTACTTGAGCATCTGATTTCCCCAAGAGTTTCTCTCTGCTGAGAGCTGTGGTTAGCCTGGGATCATTCGCCTCTGTTCTCCCATGCTTCCACAAAGCCCCTGGTCCCTCCAGACCTATATCCAGAATCACAGTCTCTGGGATCTGCAAGGGACTTTAGAGACCCAACAGTAAAAGCCTGGTGACTTTTTCCAAGAGAAGTCTACTCTCTTCATTCCAATGTGCTGCTGTCAGGCTGAACTCTGGGTCTTCAGTCTAAATGATATACTAATGGACAGTTACTGGCTGTGTCCTCATTAAAAAGTTGTTAACGAGTCACTTTGATGCCACAAAGCACAGATGATCAGTGATCTCAGTGTCCTACACTGGGGACCTGGAGGGAAATTTAGGTGAATGTACAGGACCAGATCTGGGAGAGAACAATGACCCAGGCAGCCAAACCATATTTCCTATGTTTACAATGGCAAGGGGTCTCCTTAAGAACACATCCGCCTTGGCCTACAGGTTATGGGAGTGACTGCTATCCAAGAAGTAGTAAATTTCCTTTGGGTTGGCAGCTTGGTTTGATGCCTACTCTTCTGACCTACTGTGATGGAGAACTTTATATTCTGAAATGAATAGATGCTTTTATGCTGCCTCGAATATTTAACTCATGGACAATGGTCTCAGCCATCTGACTAGTCTCTTTTCTATTGTATAAATTCCTTTGTTAAGTTCATCATATTTCTATAATAGTGAATCTGGCAGGGTATGATTGATTGTTACCTCATGCTTCATATTTTAAATAGACATATATTAAATCATATTGTTTATCCTGTGTTGCTTAAGTAACACTACTTTTCTTACTTGTCTTTTTCTCTCGATTTCTCGTCTCTCTTCTGCTTTTAGTAATGATTACCATACTATCCCCATCATCCTAATGAAGAAATATGAATGGTTAATAGATATTTAAAATAGTGTTTAACATCCTCAACCTTCCAAGAAATATAATTTAAAACTTCCTTGAGATTTTGTCTCACCCCAATATGAATGATTATGATCAAGAGAACTGGCCACAATGTCTGGTGAGAATTGGGTCAAGAGGAACCCCAGGCACTGCTACACATATACAAACTGGTGGGATCGCCATGGGAATAAGCATGGACTTTTTGCCATTTGACCTAGTCATTCACATTCCTGGCTATATGTAGTCAGAGGCCAACTGTTTATTTCCTGGCCACCCTGACCCAATTAATAACACAGAAACTATATTAATTACAACACTGTTTGGCCTATTAGCTCAGGCTTATTATTAACTAACTCCTACATCTTAAATTAACCCATTTCTGATAATCCATGTATCTCCATGAGGCTGTGGCTTACTGGTAAGGTTCTTGCTGGTGGTTGGCATCTTTCTCCTTTGGCAGCTACATGACATCTCTCTGATTCGGCCTACTTTCTCTTTATATCTCTGTTCAGATTTTCTTCCTGACTGTACTCTACTAAGCCATTGGCCAAAACAGCTTCTTTAATAACCAATGGTAATAAAACATATTCATAGCACACAGAGGAGAATCCCACATCATCTTTCTTTTTCTTTCTAAATAAAAGGAAGGTTTTAAATTTAACATTGTAAAATTACATATAACAAAACAGATATCAAGCGAGAATTACAGTTACAATATTTATATGTACTTTATGTTTGATCATAATTAAGAAAAACTATGATTATAACTATATAACCTAAGAAGGCTAGACCCCAGAAGGATATAATATTACCTAAGTTAACAGGAAGTGCATTATAAGCAACTTCCAAGACTCTAGAATTGACAGAGACATCTCACTGCCTGGATAGTAACCCAAAGTTCTTCTGTTAATATTGGGGCATCCATCTTCAGCCTACAGGCCCATAGTATCTGACAGACTGTCAACATTAAGCAGGAAATTTGAAAGATTATTTCGCCTCTGTTTACAGTTTGTCAGTAACTTTCTTCTGTGTCCCGCAGAATGTCTGGCAGACTCTTTTATGAAGCAGGAATCCTGAAGGAAGGTCTCACCTTTAGGCAAGTTCAGCAATCATTTTTATGTGTTCCCTGAATGTACAGTTTATACAGCAGACCACCAAGCAGTCAAGGCAAGAGCAGTTTCTTGCCCAAATGGCTGGCATACTCCTTAAGGAGCCTCTTCAATGCTCGCCATCCTCTTGAAGTAGATCGGTGCTGCCAGAAGCAGATGTGTCTCATTGTCATGAAAAGTCCTAAGTTCTTAAACATTTTAAATGCCATATTCTTTTAATCTTTGAAAGTTATGAAGACTATATCTGCATCTGAAATATATCTCTGTACATCTAGAAAACCTAACTAACATGACTACAAGCTTGACTATTATGGATGACTATTTATTAATCTGTATTTCTTAATCATACTTTACATTTTTAAATGAACTGCACAAACACAATACAATAATCAAGAGCAGAAGTAAACATATAAAATAATTGACCTTAAATTTGTATCAATAAACCAAGATTCATACCAATGCAAAGTATTCATCTCTATAGCATGGGAGGCATATTTTCTTTTTTTCCATTTAAATATTTACACCTCCTTCCCTCCTCCCAATCCCCTCCCACTCCCCCACTCTCCCTTCTCCTTCCCCCTCCCTGCTTGAGAGAGGGCAGGGAACCCTGCCCTGTGGGAAGTCCAAGGCCTTCCCCCCCCTACATTCAGGTCTAGGGAGCTGTGCATCCATATAGACTAGGGTCCCAAAAAGCCAGAACATGCCGTAAAAATAAGTCCCAGTTCTTTTATCAATGGCTTCTCAGTTAGCCCCCATTGTCAGCCACAATCATAGAGTCTGGTTTGATCACATGGTCTTTCAGACCCGGTCCAGATGGATTTGGTGAGCTCCCATTAGAACAGGCGCACTTCCTCAGTTGGTGGACCAACCTCTCGAGGTTGCTTCCTTGCTCATATTCTCCCTCCTTCTGCCCTTCAACTGGACCTCAGGAGCTCAGTCCATTGCTCTGATGAGGGATTCTATGGTGATATTTAAGATAATCATCAGTGTGATAGTGGGGCAAGGACAGTTCGGGCACCCTCTCCTCTGTTGTCCAAGGACCTAGCTGGGGACATCTCCGTGGACATCTGGGATCCCCTCTAGAGCCAAGACTTTTGCCAACCCTAAAATGGATCCCTTAATGTAGGTATCTTCTTCCCTGTTCCTATATCTGCCCTTTCTCCATCTCCACCCTTCCACTCCCCAAAGCTCTTGCCAGACCTTCCCATCTCCCTTCCCTCTCCCCCTTTCCCCTTCCCCCAACCTTATCCCCACCCTTGCTCTCACCCCCATGCTCCCTACTTTTGCCCAGCAAACTTGTTTGCTTCCAATTTCCAGGAGGATCTATATATGTTTTTCTTTGGGTTCACCTTGTTATTTGGCTTCTCCGTGCTTGTGAACTATAGGCTTAATGACCTTGGTTTATGGCTAGAGTCCACAAATGAGTGATTACATACCATATTCATCTCTTTGGGTCTGGGTTATCTCACTCAGGATAGTGTTTTCTATTTCCATCCATTTGCATTCAAAATTCAAGATGTCATTGTTTTTTACCGCTGAGTAGTACTCTATCTAATGTGTATATATTCCACACTTTATTTATCCATTTGTCCATTGAGGGGCATCTAGGTTGTTTCCAGGTTCTCTTTTGGTTTTTATGAGACAGGATCTCTTAATAGCTATGGAGCCAGTCCTGGAACTCACTCTGTGGACCAAGTTGGTCTCAAAATCATAGAGATCAGCCTGTAACTGCCTCCTGAGTGTTGGGATTAAATGCGTGTGCCTCCAGCGCCTGCTGCCCTCCCTCTTATTTTTAGAGAGAGATTGACTGTGACCCTTTAACCATTTATAATGAACTCCCTTTAAATGAAAACAAACATTTATAAGCAATTATTTTGGGAATTTGTGTGTAGTCTTCTCCACCCTGCTTCTTGTTTTTTGTTGGACAAAGTATTTTTAGGGTTCATGGAGAACTTTTGGGTGATCTTGTTCTGTCAAACCATATTAGCCTGGAAGAAATCCACAGGTTTTCATCTTCTGTGGAGACAAAAACAGAACCTCTTTTACAATGCAACATATCCTTAGATTCAAATTTTGAAGTCAAGATATCTTTATGTCAGTTTAACTTATATCCTGTTCAATGAAATGTACAGGATCTCTGTAGTTAGCTCATTCATAGTCACACAATTCAAAGAAAACACAATAATATACATAATTCAGGCTCTCTGTGTATTTTTCATCTTTATGTGTGTTGTGGGAGGTTGCTTGTTTGTTCCCAGGTGCTTAGTCCTGAAATAACCAGACAGAAATTATATTATTTGCAAAGGTAACATTATATTCTTCTGGAGTCTTTGATTTATCTTCAATGTCTATTTTATTATTTAGACTAATATGATTTTTTACAGTAGGCACTAGATTTTAATTTTTTTTTGGTAAGACATGACCATGTTTTTCATGGGGACTTGTGAGAACACCCCCAAGGAGTTTTTTTGATGGTATTGGGTTGTCTTGTCTATCTTTTGTTTACCTATATTTATTGGTCCAATGGCAGCTTTTGTCACACCTCTTACATATATCTGAAAGCTGTTTTCCTATTTTTGCCATTTTTAGAGGAGATATTATTTTTAGGATTTTTTTGTCTACTATTTTTTATGTTAAGACCTGTATAATATGTATGTAGGTCTAATCCATATATACTCTCTTTATTTTTAGCTGTTTCTCATACAGTGTATACATATTGGAACAATTGAGAGGGACATATAAAATATGGCATAAAATTATAATTTCTATATTCAACTGAATGTAAAATTATATGAAAGAGAATTTTAAACACACTGCATATAAAACGAAGCCAGAAATAAAAAAAAACTAAATAAATTCAAGTACAAAATTTCATCTGAATTTTATGCCAAAATTGCCAAAACTAAGTACTCAGGTCATACTTAATGATCTTATTTTTAAAATGATTATACTTTTAAGATTATCTTATTTCTTTTTA
>NC_022015.1:13035143-13037319 GCF_000317375.1 Microtus ochrogaster
TCTATTTTCATTCTTCTACAGGTTGACATCCAGTTAGGCCAGCACTACTTGTTAAAGATGCTTTCTTTCCTCCATTGTATAATTTTAGCTCCTTTGTCGAAAATCAGTTGTTCATAGGTTTGTGGATTAAAATCCAGGTCTTTGATTCGATTCCATTGGTCAACATCTCTGTTTTTGTGTCAATACCAAGCAAGCTGTTTTCATTACTGTAGCTCTGTAATATAGTTTGAAGTAGGGATGGTAATGCTTCCATAAATACTTTTATTGTATAAAATTGTTTTGGCTATCAATCAATAAAGTTGATTATTGTTCTCTCGAGGTCTGTGAAGAATTTGTTGTGATTTTGATGGGGATATTCTCTCTCTGCCTTTTGGTTAGTTTGGATAAAGGTTTTCTATTTTCTCAAAGAACCAACTCTTTGTCTCATTGATTCTTTGTATTATTTTCTTTGTTTCTATTTCCTCGATTTCAGCTCTCAATTTGGTTATTTTCTGCTGTCTAGTTCTCTTAGGTGAGTTTGTTTCTTTTTATTCTAAAGTTTTCAGATGTTCTGTTAATTCACTATTGTCGGTTTTTTCCAGCTTCTTTATGTAGGCATTTATGCTAAAAATTTCCTCTTAATAGCACTTTCATTGTATCCCATCAATTTGGGTATGTTTTGTGGTCATTTTTATTGAGTTTTAGGAAGTCTTTAATTTTCCCTTTATTTCTCCCTTGAGCCATTGATGATTCAGGTGAGCACTGTTTAATTTTTATGTGTTTGTGGGCTTTCTGGAATTATTATTGCTGCTGACTTATAGTTTTAAACTATGGTGATCTGATAAGATACATGGGGTTATTTGAATTTATTTTGTATTTGTTGAGGTTTGTTTTGTTACTGAGTATGTGGTCAGTTATTGAGATGGTTCCATGAGGTGGTGACAAGAAGGTATATTCTTTTATGTTAGGATGGAATATTCTATAGATGTCTATTAAGTCCTTTTGAGTCATAACATCTGTTATTTCCCTTATTTCTCTGTTCATTTTTTTTTGTCTGACTGACCTGTCCAGTGGTGAGAGGAGAGTGTTGAAGTCTCCCACTATTTATTTAATGTATGATTTAGGCCTGAATTTATGAAAATTCAGTGCATGTGCCATGAAACAGGCATGTGGTGCTGTTTATTGGAAGCAAGGGATTCAGCAAGAGGAGAACTGGGGTGAGTAAAAGCACTGGAGGAGGAAGATGAATTAAAACAAAGTGTAATGAGATATGTTAATGAAAATCCCATAATAGGACTAGAGAGAGAGATTTACTGGTTAAGGGCAGTTACAGTTTTTGTTAAGGATTAAGGTTCCATTTCAAATGGTGGCTTAGAATCACCTATAATTAGTTCCAAGAGATCTGAAGTTTTTATTTTATACACTGAAAATAAAAATAAATACATTAAAAAAAGAAATCAAGTGGTGATGGCATTTTCTTTTAATCATAGCACTCTGGAGGCAGAGGCAGGTGGATCTCTGTATACTTGAGGCCAGTCTGGTGTACAGAGTGAGTTCCAGGACAGCAGGGCTTTAACACAGAGAAATCTTGCCTCAAAAATCAAAATAGAAAGAAAAATAGAAAATAAAATGCCATAGTCAAACCTGCTACTTTCTATGGTTAAAACATTTATATTTATCTTTTATACTTAAAAGTTCGTTTAAATGTGTATAAATGAACAATCATTATAATTAATTATTATATTGAACAATTCTGTCAAACAACTTAAGTATTCTTTAGGGCACTTAAAGCTCACAACAGTGCAGTGTAATAGGTGTTTAATGTGTATGTGTTTTTTAAAACAGATAACACTAAAGCTAATAGCTGTGCAATTTCTCCAGAGTCCTACAAGATACTCAGAGAGGTGCACATAAAAATATGGCCCAGACATCTGACTATAGAGTTCATGCTCTTATTATAGTGTACATTATGATGTTTCAGGCTTTTGTGTATTGTTCTAAGTTTCTGTTTGTGTCTTAAAATGTTCCTTTCACTGAACCCTTCCTATCTTGGCTCCAACGCTTTCTTGTACTTGTTGAATTGGTATTGTTTATTTTACATTAGGATGAAGGGTTTTAATCTTACATATCCATCTCTCCATTGGGGCGGGTCTTCTTCCTCATCAAATATTTATTTATATTTAGTAACCATTTTTTT
>NC_022015.1:13045326-13049564 GCF_000317375.1 Microtus ochrogaster
AAAACTGTTCTTGAGCACTGGTCCTAGCATACAGCAGGGCAGGGTTGGGGAGGGGTGCTGGGGGGCTGGGTCGTGCAAAAGAAAGACAGCCCTGCAGAAGGAGCTGGGGGAGGGGGGTTTGTGCTCTCTTCCGGGACAATCCTTCCCTGGATAGCACACACTCACCCGTCCAGATGGGATTCCTCAGTAACCATTTTTTTTTACTGACTCTTTTTGTATATATTTGCTAAAACATAACACCCTTTAAAGAGACTGGAAATACATTGTTGTCCTGCCTCTTGCTGCCATGTCTCTACTATCACATGTACCCATTTATCCCTATGCCCATCAAGGGAACCTGTTTCGGGCCAATTGCTTATGTCAGCAATGAGCCTGTGTCCTGACCATTACTACTATTAGTTCTTACTGTTCAGTTGCCATAGTTTCCCACATTTTTTACTACACTTTTTAGCATTACTATTTATAACAAACAGTTTTTGCAACATATGTGACTAATGCTCACTTCTATGCTGCTTGCAGAAGAAAAAACTTATATATTAGGGCATTATACTTAAACCATGAAATAGGACTTCCAGTTTATGAGGCCAGTTGGATATACATACTCATTTTCTTTATTTTCCAAAATTCCAGTAAAAGACACTACAAAAATCATTATATTGTGTTAATCAGAAAAAATAAATATATGAAGAAATATATGACAACATACCAAAACAGTATAAGAACAGTAAAAATATAACTATACATAAGTAAGATGTTGCTAAAAATAAATTATACAAATGTGTGTGTCTAGAGAAGAACCGCCACTGAAATGAACATACCAAATCAACTCTACGTTGCTTGTGAGACAACCACACTGCACATATTCAATTGCATTTGAAAATACAGAGAAATTTAAAGACATGGCATGGTAAATCATAGTACACAGGAATTCTATTGATAGTAGTAAAAATCAAATGCAAGTACACAAAAATATTGTATGAAATTACTTTTAGGTTATGTACATGAGGTCTACATGAAATATGAATGAATTTTGTATTGAGACATGTGTTTCATCTAGTTATTCTCATTGGAGATATACAGGCAGATATTATTCAACTGGGAAAAATCTCAGATGTGAAACACTTTACACCCCAATAGAATGTTGTAATATTCTATTACAAGTAATAGCTGGCACATATACAATTGATTTTTCCATATAAAACCACTAATATGGCTACAGACTATGGTAGTCTGAATGAGAATGCCTTCCATAGGTTTATATGTTTCAATATTTGATCATCAATAGGTGGAATATTTGGGAAATATAGGTAGGGGAAGTTTGTTATTGGGGGAAGACTTTGAGGTTTTGAAAGAATCACACCATTCACAGTGCCTCTTTCTGTCTCCTGCTTGGGGATGAAGATGCGAGCTCTCAGTGGTTCATGTTGCCATGCCCTTGTTCTACCATCATGGACTCTAACCCTCTGAACCCATTTTGTTTCAACAATAGAACAGTAACTAACAGACAAATATTCCAAAGATAGATTTTAAATAACTAGTATACACCTTTATGTCTGGTCTATTTTATGACCATTCTGGGGCTAGAACTCAGGTTGCTATGCTTGTGAAGCAAGCAGTTTTCTGAATAAGTCATTTCTCCAGCCTCAGAATACATTTTAACTGTCTATAAAATATAACAAAATAGATTATATATCCTTGCACATAAGACAATCATCAATATATTCAGGAGACTGAAATAATATAAAATATATTCTAAACACAATGTAATAAAACCAGATATTAATAACAGAATGATATCAGAAAAATTTCTAAACTTTAAAGCCAAATAATTTTTTTATAGTTTTTTCGAGACAGAGTTTCTCTGTAGCTTTGGAGCCTGTCCTGGCACTAGCTCTTGTAGACCAGGCTGGCCTCGAACTCACAGAGATCAGCCTGCCTCTGCCTCCCAAGTGCTGGGATTAAAGGCGTGCGCCACCACCGCCCGGCAAGCCAAATAACTTTTAAGTGATCAGCTGATCAAGCAGTCTCAAAGGATATTAAAAATACATTGAAGAATTTTTGGATTAATATGACAAGATAGACGCTGCCTCCAAATAACCCAGTTGAGAAGAGTCATTGAAAGATTCCACTCCAAATAGAGGCAGGTGGAGAACTTTGGAAACTGAAAAAAAGGTAGTGATGGAACAGCAGGAATATGTTGAAGAAGAGATGGGTCATTTGCCTCTGTTGCTTTGGCTACATGAGAGAATGTATTCCTTAGGCTGGTTTGCCTTCCCCAGCTTTAATACTTAAGAGAGGGAAGCTTAGTCCTGCCTCAACTTGATATGCCATGCTCTATTGACACCCATGGTTACTCTACCCCTTTCTAAGCAGAGACAGAGTAGGAGTGGATAGGTGGGGAGGGAAGGGAGGACCGGGGAGGGAATGGGAATAGAGGAGGAAAGAGAAACTGTGATCAGAATGTAAAATAAATCAATAAATTTAATAAAAATAAATAAATTGATAATAAATATATGATGAATGTTGCTACAAACACCACTTAACAAAGAATTCAGCATCTTTTTAGTTGGACTGTTTTTTTTCTTGGTGTTGAGGTTTTGTCATTTTCCATATATACTGTCAGGTATGTAGGATGTGTACACTATACCCCATAGATTAGTGTACTAAATAATAATTTGTACAGAGATCCACAACTGGTCAACATGAAGAGAATAAGAGACCACAGAGGGACTAGCTCTAAAGTTGACAGCTACGTCACATCTCTTCCACAAAGACACAAAGATCTTTACCTCAGGATCCAACAATACCACTCTTGGGAATATACCCAAGAGAGGCCCAATCATACTACAAAAGGATTTGTTCAACTCTGTTCATAGCAGCATTATTTGTAATAGCTAGAACCTGTAAACAACCTAGATGCCCCTCAATGGAAGAATGGATGAAGAAATGTGGAATATATACACATTAGAGTACTACTCAGAAGTAAAAAACAATGACATCTTGAATTTTGAATGCAAATGGATGGAAATAGAAAACACTATCCTGAGTGAGATAACCCATAACCAAAATGATGAATATGGTATGTACTCACTCATTACTGGACTCTAGCCATAAACCAAATGACATTAAGCCTATAGTTCACAAGCCTAGAGAAGCCAAAGAACAAGGTGAACCCAAAGAAAAACATATATAGATCCTCCTGGAAATTGGAAGCAAACAAGTTTGCTGGGCAAAAGTAGGGAGCATGGGGGTGAGGGCAAGGGTGGGGATAAGGTTGGGGGAAGGTGAAAGGGGGAGAGGGAAGGGAGATGGGAAGGTCTGGCAAGAGCTTTGGGGAGTGGGAGGGTGGAGATGGAGGAAGGGCAGGGAAGAAGATATCTATATTAAGGGAGCCATTTTAGGGTTGGCAAGAGACTTGGCTCTAGGGGGGATCTCAGGTGTCCACGGGGATGTCCCTAGCTAGGTTCTTGGACAACAGAGGAGAGGGTGCCTGAACTGTCCTTGTCCCACTATCACACTGATGATTATCTCGAATATCACCATAGAATCTTTGTCTGGTGACGGATTGAGGTAGAGACAAAGACCCACATCGGAGCAACGGACTGAGCTTCCAAGGTCCAGTATAAGGGCAGAAGGAGGGAGAAGATGAGAAAGGAAGTCAGGACCGCGAGGGGTTGGCCTACCAACTGAGTGTCCCTGTTCTAATGGGAGTTCACCAAATCCAGCTGGACTGGGTCTGAATGAGCATGCGATCAAACCGAACTCTCTGATTGTGGCTGACAATGGGGGCTGAGAAGCCATTGATTAAGGCACTGGGACTTGTTTCTACTGCATGTACTGGCTTTTTGGGACCCTAGTCTATATGGATGCACAGCCCCCTAGACCTAGATGTAGAGAGGAGGGCCTTGGACTTCCCACAGGGCAGGATCTCCTGCCCTCTCTCAAGCAGGGAGGGGGAGGGAGGAGAGTGAGTGGGGGAATGGGAGGGGATTGGGAGGAGGGGAGAAAGTGTACATTTTTGAATAGAAAAATAAAAGAAAATAGAATAAAAAAACCCCAAAAATGAAGAGAGCATGGAAAGACTTTTAAGGGTAGATGACTTCAAGGAAGCAGGTTTTTTTTTTTTTTTTTTAATAAACAGGGGTTGCACATATGAACTCCCAGCAATTATGAAAGCATCCATAAAACCTATGCAAGCCCAAGGCAGACCAAATCCCAGTGAAAAGAGGAGAGTTTGG
>NC_022015.1:13049664-13086410 GCF_000317375.1 Microtus ochrogaster
AAAAAACCCCAAAAATGAAGAGAGCATGGAAAGACTTTTAAGGGTAGATGACTTCAAGGAAGCAGGTTTTTTTTTTTTTTTTTTTAATAAACAGGGGTTGCACATATGAACTCCCAGCGATTGTGACAGCATACTCAACAGATGTGCAAGCTCAAGACTGGCAAAATTCCATCACAAAGGAAAGAAGGTGAGCAAGATGTCTTATCCTTAGTTGAGGGCCAATTGCTATTCGGAGCTTCTGGAAAAGGGGGAGTCTGTTTCCTATAATGACATGACCGCTGGTGTGCTGATTATATTAGAGATGTGGGGGTGGATTTGCGAGGCATTAGATAAAGATGGTGAATATACTCAAAATACATTATGCCATTTTCAAAAGTTTAATAAAAGATTTTAAATTCGATTTGTCTAATAGGAAATTAAGTGGAAGCCTTACCAACAAAATGAGCCAAGTGAAGGACAGCATATCAGGCCCTAAAGACAAAGAAAAAGAATTGGAACACATATTCAAGGAAAACAAGAAATTCAAAGGAACACATGAAAAGAAAATATAGGATATTTGTGACATATAAAAACCCACAATTATATGCATAGAAGATGAAGAATTCCAGGGAAAATAAAAAATAGGAGATAGTACAGGGAGGATGTGTATAGTTAAAGCATATTATATATACATACATATATGAATGAATGAAAATATCTGTATGAAATCCATCACAATGTTTAATGAATATATCTTAAAAAAGAAAATTGACATCCATCTGAAATGTAAATTTTGCAAACATTCTTTATTTAAACAGTGCATCTATCACAAATAAAATTCTAATCACCAAATAAATTCTTTTATTATTGTTTTTATCGAGCTATACATTATTGAATGCTCCTCTCAGTTACTCCCCTCTGCTTTTATACCCTCTCCTGTGACCCCTATGCTCCCAATTTACTCAAGCGGGCTTATCTTTTACTCCTTCCTATGTGGTTCCATGTTATCTTGGGTCTGCTTACTGCTCCCAGAGGTGATCAAATAAATTCTATTTCAACCAGTTGTTTGTATTGATAGTTTTTAAACTGAGGGTATAGTATTTAGACATAGTACCAATAATGTGTTTTTAATCAAAGGTGTAATTTTATTGTAGGTAATTCTGATTTTTGCCAATTTACTTCTTCCTTCATTTCAAAAATTTACCATTTAATATATATGCATAATGAATTTTGGCCATTTTCATCCCTACTGCACTCTCTCATTCCTTCCCCTCTCCAACTGAAGGTCTTATTTTTCCCAACAAATCTCCCTCCAACTTTGCTGTCTTTTTTTGTGACTGACTACTTGCAGGAACATGGGTAGGGGTTTAAGTACTGAAGCACAAACAACTTATCAGTGGTTACAACCATTGAGGGCCCCTGGTCCACACTGATGAGTGAGGCCTTATGAATTTCTTCCTTCCTTATCCATAGCGCATTGTTGATAGTCCCAATTTTGTGCAGGTCTTATTCAGATAGTCACACTGCAGCTAGTTTTATGAGTGCAACAGTCTTGTAATGTCCAGAAGGCAGTCTACATAATAGTTATGCTAGTCTTACAAAATGAACGTGTTTTCCTGGAGAGGTCTTGTAGCTCACGGGGTCACACCTAAGACTATTGCAGACTCTTCTTCTCCAGCAGCTTTCCCCATGTTTCAACACTGTGAAAAGTTATCCACCAGGGAGGAAAGTTCAAGCTCAGTTCTAGCTTGATTTTTCTTTAGTAAGCAACCAAAATATGGGGTGTCTTCAGCAACGTGGCTTTGCCCGGTGGTCCTGGTGAGCAAGAAGAGCAGTGATGATTGCCAGTACTGTTTGTTCTAGGGCTTCTCTGGTGTCTTCCTGGTCAATGGTACATGGGGAAGTATCTTACTTTGTCACTGGTATTTTTATTAATACTGATTACTTTATTATAACTCAGTGCATTTTCAGTAATAAGACCTGTGAGGGTTTCTTTTTTCTTGTGTGTTTGTGGGTGTGTGCGTTTGTGTGTATGTGTGCATGTGTGTGCATACATCTGTCATGGAACCCGTGAGACTTATTATTAGTACATCACTGATACAGTGATAATTGCTCAATCATACTTTCTTCTGATCACTTACATTTTGAAAAATAATTGGAAAAATTTCACCCCAAAGCTTAGAAGTATACCACTTAGAATCTCAAATACTTTTTCCTTGCATTTTCACTTCCCACTAATATTTAATCTCTCCAAAATCAATACAGATTTATTAAATGTTTCTCTAATAGTAACACTGCATTCCAGGTGCTATGAATCTAAGAAACTTTATCTGTCTGCTAATTTATTAACTTTGTACAACTGTATCAGGAAAGTATTTGAAGCAGTCAGAGTTGCAGATGAGACAACAGAGCCACAGAATTTGAACAATTTTGCTAAGGTCATATATTTTAGCACTATCATTGTGATTGTGGATCTCATATTATCAACCTTTATATTAGATGAGTTAATAGTAACAGTATTAAGCCTTTTCATAATTTCATTTAATCCTCAGCACTTGAAATACATTATCATCATTTCACAGAAAATAGATTGTATAACAAAATCCCCAGATTAATGAAGTATAAACTATAAATAATGACCAATAATGGAAATCTCAGTTTCAATCCAGAGCATCTTTTGTGGCTGAATTAATGAGTTACCCAAATGTGGTCAGGAGACAGTCCAGTAATGCTGACTCTCTGTTATGTTTTAGACCCCCCGTTAATTTTCTTATTTTTAGTTTAAAAGTATAATTACTGTCATTTCACTATATGAAACAATGTAATACATATATGAAATTTTACTACATCTATCCCACATTATCTTCTGTTGTCTTTTCCCCCAGTTATCTCCCCTCCTCTTTCCAAATAGTCACCTTTACACTTTTACAAATTATATGTGTTGTGTGTGTGTGCTTAAATCTAGACTCTACACTAAAGAAAATATAACATTTTTGTCTTTCTGATTTTAATTTATTTTTTAATAGTATAATCTCTAGTTCATCTATTTTCATTCAAATAAAGTATATCTTTATTCTTTATGGATGAATAAAACTCCATTGCACATATATACCACATCTCTTTATATGTTTATTAGCATATAGGAATATATACTGACTATGTATTTTGACTTATGAATAATGTTTCAATAAACATGGATGTGAAAGAGTCTCTGTCATGTTAGTTTTGAATAATTTGACTATATATCTGAGTATAGCTAAGCCATATGTTTTTGTGATGTTTATTCCCTCAAAAGCCCTGTGAGGTGGGTCTGTTTATATTATTACATATGTTAAGGATATAAAATTCAAAGAAGAAATGTTAATTTTTTAAGATATCCAGATTGGCCTGGTCCAATGCTCATGGCATCCTTTTGAGCATCTGTTTGAGCAGAAATAAATCAAGCAAGGAAGAAATGAAGGCTGCATATTAGTGAGAGGCCCAAGAGAGAAGCTACAAGACTGTGGAAAAATTAGAAGACTATATCTTTCATATAACTTTCATGATAACCTATTTCCCAAGTTTATCAAACATTTTTCATGTCATTTATCTTAGTCTTTTTGTTTTTCATCTTATAACACTTATGGTCTCTTGGGCTCCTGCTCTGTACCATCCCAACGCATCAGAAGGAGGAGGGAGGAATCTTTCTTGGTTTGTCAGAGTTCCCTGATCACGGAAAGGAGAGAAAGTGGAGTTCCCCCAACAGCTCTATTTGCTTTGTCACCTCAATTCTTCATTTGCTTCCTAAGTCCTCTTCTAGCTAACATGACATCTTAGAAGGATTCTGACAAGTTAAGGACATAGAAAAAAGTAAGTAGATTCTATTGTGTGCTAATTCCTATATAAATGGTCAGTTCTTCTATAATCCATTGACTTCTACAAAGAATATCCATGTGATTATTCTTCTTTATTCCTAATAAAACTACAAGTCCAGTTTATACTCTCTACCTTTGCCACCTCTGTTGATGGCAATTTCTTATCTTTTGCATTAAAAGTTTGTTATCATTTATTCATATTATGCTTACCTCTCTACAGTCCTATTATCTGTTTATTTTCCATATTCTAGAAATAATCACATAATCTTCTATCATTGACATTGTTATGACAAAGTAAGTTCACTCTATCTACATATCACACCTTTAATCTTAGAGAAGGTCTATTCTTGCACTAAATCTAACTTTGAGATTTTCAATTGTATTTTTTTATTCTTGAGGATTTCATACAGATATACAACAAAATATAATCTGATCGGCCTCCATTTCCTCCTTCAGTTTCCCCATGTGCCCTTCTCCAGAACTTCACATCAATTTTTCTTTTGATATCTGCTAAATCCAATTGGTGATATGCATGCATGAATGTGAGGCAACCCACAGGTACATGGGAGACCAACTAGTGGAAGTGTTTGCTTTGAGCCTCTCAGACCTACAAACAGCCTAGATTTTCAAAGATGTCAATTTTCTTGGAGATCTATTTACATTCTCTGAAGATGATATTTCTATACAAATTCTTCATATATTCCTCTTATGCTGTAGTCCATCCCTTCAACAATCACTTTATCTGTTCTGTTCATGTTATATCTTCCTTTATTTTCTGTCCAGAAGTTATATTGTCTTTACCAATAATTAACTAAAGAAATACTGTCAGAAGGTGACCAGATACATCAAAGCCTAATTCCTGCATGCAGAATATGACATCTTTGGAAGCTTGATAACTAAGGGAATGAGTTGTGAATGATAAAGATTACTTGGGATAGCTCAGGTGTTTTTGACAGAGAAAAGTGTATGTGCCAAGTCTCAAAGTGGAATAACACCATGACAGGCTTAGGAAGAGAAGGCAGCGATGGATGACTAGACTATGGTAGAAAAGTGAGAAGACAATGCACTATGAAGCTGCATTGGAGGGTTTTGAATGTGTTTTCATAAGATGGATGGTCTTGTGGTTAGTGATTTCTGCATAAATATATCTCTATAAACAATCAGATGCTAAAAGGTCTGCTGTTTAGGTGGAATGAACAGAGAACAAGTGAGAAGCTATGCCATCAAGAAGTGAAACAGACCTTATATGAGTAACGAGGAAGAAGGTAGTAGAACCAGGACAGGAGAAAAGTTGCAGCCATAAGAGATAACTGAGTAGGCAACTTAGATAGTTCTTGAGTTAGCTATGATGGCATGTAGGGTAATAGGAAGATGAGTATAAAAACAATGTAGGAAGTGTCCAGATTGTGCTTTGGTAATATGCTACTCATTGTCATAAAAAGGTTTAGAAGAGCTTAATTCTTTTCTATACATGTACTTAATACATTCAGTAACATCTGGAGAATTACATCTATTTTTGATGTACCAATACATGAGCCACTTCAGATATATAGCTCCTTTTTTAACATTCACCTGAGCAATAGTAGTGATGGTATGTACAGGTTTTATTGGAAGAAGTAATGAGAGGCACATTACCAGTCCTATGAGGGGACTAGGAAAGAAATAAGGATAGATAGTGTTTAGACATGTGTAGATAGATATAGACATGCTTCCCGAACAAAGATTGAGTCAGTTGTGCTGATGGAGACTGAAGCAGGATCAGGATGGTGCAGGGAGACAAAGAATTGCACTTCAAAAATATACTGACAAAAATACCACAACAAGATGTAATGTTTTGATGAAAGCATCAGAAGATGACAAGATAGCTTTTTGTTTTGTTAAAGTGCCTTAATGTTATTGTGGTTGAAACCTAAATAAAAACGCAAGATATTATTTGAACTTTAGGTGATAGATCCTAAGTATAGAAAAATATGTAGTTCATATATGAAAGACTTTTTCAGATTTTTAAATATGAAGGTAGAAAATATTATATGTTGAAGATGAAGGTCTGAGACAAAAGGTGTCAAAAGCATGATGAGTGTCATATAAAGAAGATATGAAGGTAGATGTTAATGGTTAAGGCCACAAGTTGTAGTAGTTAACTTTCCATTTAAGAATGTAGCATGTCAGTAGAGAGATGTCAAATGTCCAAAGACTGATAACCTAGCATAAAAAGAGAAACACAGATCTAATATCATTAGCAGGTTATTAGAGTTTGCTTTGTGAGTTCATTCTTCCCCTGCCACGTCATAGGCCCAGGCAATAGAAGACAGGGAAGAAACTTCTAGGCAGAAAAACACCCAGATACACAACAGACTCTACTTTATTTGCCACTGTGATCTCTGTCTACTTTCCTAATGTTATTACCCTAAAAGACACTGCCTGAAAAAATCCTTTATTAATATGAACTTTCATGTGGGAATGCCAACTTTGTTCACACATCAGATTCAGAGAAAGCTTGAAGATTTGAAAGCGAAAATTCTGGTTTTGTAATCAAGATAGAAAAAGAGACTTCTCAAGCCAGGCGATGGTGGCGCATGCCTTTAATCCCAGCACTTGGGAGGCAGAGGCAGGCGGATCTCTGTAAGTTCGAGACCAGCCTGGTCTACAGAGCTAGTTCCAGGACAGGCTCCAAAGCCACAGAGAAACCCTGTCTCAAAAAACAAAAAAAAAAAAAAAAGAAAAAGAGACTTCTCTGAGTGTTTGTTTCCTCAACCTTGATGCTAAAGAAATGACATTACTCTGGGAAATAATCAACCAAACTTTCAAAACCAATAGATTTTCAGCCCCCAGGTCATCCAGGACCTACTTCATGTCCTGATGTCTAGGTGAGTTCTAGGCTTTCTTTGTAAGTGTTAAGTTCTCTGGGATTTAAGTGGATAGTTGTTGTAACCATTTGATTTTTGCCTTAGTCTGTCTTCTTTACATGAAAAATTTGAATTCCTAGCTGAATTCACAGATTCTCTCTCTCAAATGCTATCCTGCAATGCATGTCACCTGAATATTTCACACTTTCTAAAGTCTCAAACTTCTTGTTCCACTTTTTTAAAATCTATATAATTTTTTGATCAAAAATTTCTTCTTATTTAATTTTATGTATATGGGTGTTTTGACTGCATCTGTGTCTATGTATAAAATGAGTGTGCCTGGTACCAATGGAAGTGGGGAAAGGGCTCTGGATTCAGTGAACCTAGGTTTACAGATAGTTGTGAGCTGCCGTGTGGGTGCTGGGAATTGAACTTGGTTCTCTGGAAGAAGAGTCAGTGCTCCCAACCAGAGTCATTTTTTTCAGCTCCACTCTTAACATTGTTATATCTCAGTTTCCTTGATTTAAGTAGGATTATTAGTAATAGCACCTCAGAGTTACTCTGAAGAGTCAGTAGTACTACAAATATTTCAAAACCATGCCTCCATTATTAATACATAGTAAATACCCAATTGTGTTGTAATATAGTTGCTATTTATTCACTGTATAATTTATTTTCTCAAAAAGGAGATACCATAGAGCTTATGATAAATTCTCACTTTAAGGAAGCCTAAAAAACCTTCTGTTTTTTTTTATTTTAGGTATTTGTTTAATTACTTCTATGAAAACACATCACTCTTTGTTTTCACTATCAATATTTATGGCTTTAATTTCTTCTTTGTGCCTTTGTATAGACTAAAAGACAGACATTGGGAATATTGTCTTTTCTCAAACCTGCTATCTCTCAGCAAATTCTTCTGCAAGAGCCAGAGCCATCTTTTGAGTGTCTGCAATACACAATCATTTATTCTTCTGTGTTTCCTTGTTCATCACTCAGTTCAGTGAACAGCCACTATTAAGTGTGTCTACTATGTGCATTGCAGGCTATCAGAGTAAATTCTACAATCTAGATTCTTGATGATGTTTTTGTAAGACACTTTTTTCATCACCTGAAGAGCAGTGAACAAGACTGAAAGCATGGAACGAAGGAACCACAGTGGGCGAGTGAGTGAATTTGTGTTGCTGGGTTTTCCAGCTCCTGCGCCACTGCGAGCACTACTGTTTTTCTTTTCTCTGCTGGCCTATGTTTTGGTGCTGACTGAAAATGCACTCATCATTACAGCAGTTAGAAACCACCACACGCTCCACAAACCTATGTATTTTTTCTTGGCTAATATGTCATTCCTGGAGATTTGGTATGTTACTGTCACAATTCCTAAGATGCTTGCTGGCTTCATTGGTTCCGATCAGAACCATGGACAGCTGATTTCCTTTGAGGGTTGCATGACACAGCTCTACTTTTTCCTGGGCCTGGGCTGCACTGAATGTGTCCTCCTTGCTGTCATGGCCTATGATCGCTATGTGGCTATCTGTCATCCCCTCCATTACCCTGTCATTGTCAGCAGCCGGTTATGTGTGCAGATGGCAGCTGGATCCTGGGCTGGAGGATTTGGCATCTCCATGGTCAAAGTTTTCCTCATTTCTCGCCTTTCTTATTGCGGCCCCAACACCATCAACCACTTTTTCTGTGACGTTTCTCCATTGCTCAACCTCTCATGCACTGACATGTCCACAGCAGAACTTACAGATTTTATCCTGGCCATTTTTATTCTGCTGGGGCCACTCTCTGTCACTGGAGCCTCCTACATGGCCATCACTGGCGCTGTGATGCGCATCCCTTCAGCTGCTGGCCGCCATAAAGCCTTTTCGACCTGTGCCTCCCATCTTACTGTTGTGATTATCTTCTACGCAGCCAGTATCTTCATCTATGCCAGGCCTAAGGCACTCTCAGCTTTTGATACCAACAAGTTGGTCTCTGTACTCTATGCAGTCATTGTACCATTACTCAATCCCATCATATACTGCTTGCGCAACCAAGAGGTCAAAAGAGCCTTGCGTCGCACTCTGCATCTGTACCAGGGTCAGGATACTAATGCCAAGAAATCTGGCAGAGATGGTTAGGAAGTTGATAAGTATCGTAAAACTTGGTTTGATTTCTCTCTTTCTTTCTTTCTTTCTTTCTTTCTTTCTTTCTTTCTTTCTTTCTTTCTTTCTTTCTTTCTTTCTTCTCTCTCTCTCTCTCCCCCATTTCTTTTTCTCTGCCTTCCTTCCTTCCCTCCTCCCTCCCTCCCACCTCTCTGTCTGTCTGTCTTTCTTTCTCTTGAAGTCTAAGTTATGAGGATTAAGTTAGGAATCAGAGTTTCTAGTTGCTACAACTAGTCTAAAAAAGAGGCATAGATTTCAAGTCAGAAGATGGATTTCTGCTGGAAAGGGCCCTAGTTTACGGTGTAAGATCTGGAACAGTATTGTTTAGACAGTTGCAGGTCACACAAATCAAATGCATTAAAGGAAGCATGGATTACAAGAAGGAAAAGACACAAGCCAATAACTAGTCTGTGAAATAGCTGAAGCCCAGAAGGTGGACATTCTATTGTGGGTTTCCAAGAAAGGAGATAAAAAATCAAGACTTTTAGAAAGATTTTCATGTATTTTGGGTTGTCACTGAACTTTTTATGTAAGGAAGAGAGCCTGAGAACTGCCAAGCCTCCTGCCTCCACCTCTGAAATTCTGGGACTGCAGCTATGTCCCTTTGTGGGAAATGGGCCAAGATTTTGTGTTTGTTACTCAATCAGTCTACCAACTGATCTACATCACCAAACCATATTGTGAATTTTTGTGCTGGTATTTTATTATCTCTTGAACCACAGAGGTTTCTGGTTTTATTCCCAAATATCCTGAGGTCATTGAATTAGTGACTTTTTATTTTCAGGCTGCATTTTAAGAAGACCAGCAGGGATAGAGTTGTAGATTAGTGAGAGGTATTTCCTAACACCTGTGAGACTGCGACCAGTTCCAGGATTATGAGGAAACAAGAGTGAAGTCATTGAACTTGTTACATGTACTCCTCAGTGAATATGACTAAAGGGTGATGAAGAGGATGAGGAAGAAGGTATAGAGGAAGAGGAGACAGGAAGTACTAGGTCCAGACTTCCTCACCAAATTCCAGTTAGTTGCAGATAAGTGGAATGATCTTGATCCTTAGGTACTGACAAAGCTTTCCTAGGATTCTTCACTTCTCCAAATGTCGGTCTTAGAATATGTTATTTTACTTAGAATTCCATAAGTTTCCATAAAACATGCACATAACTTAAATATGTTTATTTTAAAGAACTGAACTCCACCGTTTAATATAAAGAATAAATAAATAGTGTAATATATGTTTTCTTTCTAACTGTAGCTTGGCTCTCATCACCAATTTTTCCTCAGTAATTGTTCCTTCATATTTTCCCATGTCTTTGGTAACCACCATTTTATTCTCAATTTCTATGAGATTAACTTTTTCAGATTTCACATATGAGGAACATCATAGTATGAACATTTGAGTAACACTGGGGAAAAGAATATGTCCATAAAAATATACACACACACGCACACACACACACTTTGAGATATTACAGAACAAACACACATTAGTGTACCACATAGTGCTCTCTCTATATATAATTATTGTCAATTAAAACAGAGAAATAAAAAAAGAAAAACACTGGTATAATATTATATTAAGATATACATAAATAAATTAATGTACTGTTTTATGAACCTCATTGAGATTCTTTTTGAGGATTTTGTAAATTGGCATCACATCAACTTGCACACAGGAATAAATAACAGAAAAAGGCCATACCCATAGGTAGAGATATAGTTTATCTATGATCAGGAATCTACAGACAGGTAGAGATTCAGTTTTTCTGTCCAGGTACCCTGGACATATATGGTCTTGGCAGTGCACAGAGCTTGCCTAGAGTCAGGGCAAATGAATAAGTTAGCCTTCTGAGAAGACAAAGGTGTCTTCACCTAAGTCAACAATAGGAGAATGTGAGATACCTTTTCCAGTCTTATTGTGTCAGTGCTACAGTAATTTCCATGCAGAATAAATGTCTGAAGACTTTCCCATTCTTTAAAATGGTAATTTGACTATAGTGAGTGATTAAAGATACCAGGTTAAATTAGGTAGGTATGAAGAAAGCTGCATAGAAAATGAATAGCTTTGTAAAGTGCCAATGGGTATCATTTCTCTCTCTCTCTCTCTCTCTCTCTCTCTCTCTCTCTCTCTCTCTCTCTCTCTCTCTGATTCTGAAGGAAATTGATAGAATAATAGAACTTCAGTGCACAGTATACCTTTACTCAAGTTTGGAACAATTTGGACTTGTGTAGGATGTTCAGAGAATTTGACAATGACATAAAATATATGTTTCTTGTTCTAGAAAACATTCCATTCAGCTGTGCTGTCTCTTGGGCATAAGTACTACAGAATATAAAAGCATTTTTTAGCACAGTAACACAATACTTTCCATAGTATAGAGATATGCAGGCTCACTGTTCTTTATTCTGAAAATATAGTAAAAATAGAGATAATTCTGCATTACCCAAAGGCTCAATATAGAGCTTACTAAGAAGAAAGAACATTAGTAGCAAACAGATTGGAGAAGTATTTAAATAAAAAAGTATGCCTGAGTACATGAGAATTGATTAGCCCGAAGATGGGTAAGAAGTCCTACATGACGTGAACTTAAGAGCTCTTCAGTGAAGGGCAGAGTTCACTTTTAATTTCTCAGACCTTGGAAATATGTTTACTAGTTACTCTCAGGTATCTGAAGATCTGAGTCTTGTGATTTGCAACTGTAAGGTCTCAGACCTGGGACAAATTGCTAACTAAGGTGTTTTTCAGCACATCAAACCCTGACTTCCAGGTTCTCCCAGCATCCCTCAGTTCCTACCTGTTTACAGGTTTCTGACTCGCATATCCCATGCCCTACCCTGAAATCTCTGGACTGGGCTGCCTTTTTCCCATCTGTTCTACTTCATAACCAGTAAGCACATGAATATTAACTAAATATGGGCTCACAGTCATGTATCTCTTGAACCTTTAAAATCCACAGGAAATAGGTTAAGAAGAGAGTTCTGAGTCTCTAGTGGTAGGAGGTACATATCTACCAGACTGTACACCTTTGAGACATCCAGAGCTTGCATTCTTAGGATTCTTTTACAGCAAATGTATTTCCAAGGTCTACTGTCATGTCTTTTAATTCCAATAAGATCATTGCAGCTGTGAAGCCCTCACACCTAAGGTGCTGAATCCCTTAATCTACTGCTTAAGGAACCAAAAAACGAAAAATGCTATCAAGAAGACTTTGGGAAGTGGCCAGTGCTTCCTACTCAACTGATCACCCTTCCGTGAGAAGGACACAGTACCCCATGCATAATGTATCATGACAGCAACTGTAGTCCTGCTTGTTATTAGCAGTTTTTTACAGCCACGAATTTCTAAAGAAATCATGGAAGAAAAGTAAACAAAATGGAAACCTAAACTCAAAAGGGAAGGAAGACACTACTCATTGCTATTACTATAAACTTTTATTTTCTGCTTTTGACATTAAAGTAATTTGCAAATGATACAATGATTCAATATGTTGAATGTTTGTCATAGATTAACAACAAACAATTATATCTCTAGTGTTTATTTAATATTTGTTAGATTTCAAAATAAAACTTTTGCCCTCAAAAATATCTATTGGTTCCCACCAACTTTGAATAAATTTCAAGTTCCTTAATTTTCCTTTCAAGTTTCTAAGTATGGTCTCAGTGATCCTATTTGTAATTTCACACCATTCACATGGTGAAACTGTGAGAATGAATCTCATGTTGATGTTAATACTATTTTTTTAAATCTTAACTTTATGATCAAATATTATTTACTATATGCTATCATTTCATATTGAAGAGACTCAGGAACCTAAAGCCAAGTCTACCTGGATAAGGAATATCTAAAATTGTAATTCATTTTCAGTTATGGAAACATCTTAATTTTGTTCATTAAAATACTTATAGGATGAACATTTATCAATAAATTATGACTAAAATCGAGCAAAAAATGTTAGTTAATAATAAAGTATTAGTTTTAGTTTCTTGTCTTTTTATTTTTATTCTAAATTTACTTACTTTATTTTATGTATGTAGATGTTTTTATGTATATATACATACATATGTGTAGCATGTGTATGCCTGGTTCCTGTAAAGTTCAAAAGAGGTCATCAGTTCTTCTGGAACTGGAGTTTTGGATGGCATCAACTTTCATGTGAGTGCTGTGTACTGAACACAGGTGAAAACAGATGAGTCATATCTCCAACTTCAGATCCTGTTTTTCAACAAGTTTTGATGTTACTGAAACTGGTTTTAAAGGAAACTGAAACTGAATGAAGAATGTATGAGAACTTTATTATTTTTGAAACCTTTCTATAAATCTAAAATAGATCACAGTTAAAATGTATATTTTAAAAAGAAATGTACTGAGAATATTAGTATAGACTGGCCATCATGTTCTTAGTAGTTGGGATGAATTATTTCTTCTTGCTTTCCAAGTTTCCACTGAGAAATCAGCCATTGTTCTGATGGGTTCTCCTTCATCTGTGATTTGTGTCTTTCCTCTTGCAGCTCTTGACACACCTTTGTTCTTTATATTTAGTGTTTATCTATGGTAGGCCATGGGAATTTTCTTGTCTTGACTGTTGTTTGTTTCTTGTGCTTTGCTATTTATTAATAGTCTTTTTATAAACTATTTAATAGAATTAGGGCTGATTCCCATGGCTGGTGAAGATATGTTATCAATTTCTTTTTGATTACAGTAAAGCATACAGGAAACACATTAGTCTTTTGTAAAAAAAAAGAACCTCTTATACTTTTTTGTGAATTAAATTTCTGTAATGCATATATTTTCTTTATCTAGAAGTCTAAATGATATCCATTGTGCCACAGAACCAGGTAATACACACATTTAAAAATAAGCTCATTAAGAAAAGAGACTTAAACTAAATAAAAATTGTACACAGTCACTACTTTATATATATATTTTTAACCCTTACAATTACCTACTATTTAAATCGCATCTCGATACTAATGTATGAGAGTGGATGGCCTCATGAAACACAGAGAACAAGGGTCTGTGAAGATGAACTCACTATTTTCTTTTAGAATCATTTCTTAGGACAAAATTTCCTTCTCTGAGTTTTATGCTCCACAGTCTCAGTTAGTAAAGTCATGTGATCTCAGCCTCTGGAGAATTAATACCAACTCACCACATATACTTAGACAAAGGATATGATTGGAGAAAGAAGAAAGACAGGCTAAGCTCACTTTCCACCATGCTCTTACTAACATAAACTAGATTCTCAGGGATTTGGACATCTTTATGTTCCTCATTTCTCTAGGCACCGTCCACTGTTCTTATCAGGAGCTTTTGACTCTAGGTTGCATCTTTTGGGCCCACATTTTTATAAAACATCCAGCACTGGATTTAGATTTTTTGATTGTTTGGAGGCATAATTTATAGCTGATGTTTACAGATCACCAGGCTGTGGCAGTCTGACAGGCAGAAGGAGTTGACACTTCCTGCTTAGCACACAGAATGTATGTTACAAAGACCCATTCAGTCACTGAATGTGTTTGAGAGTTCAAGGCAATGGGTATGGCTTTCTCTTTAGAGGTAAAATTATTTGGTCATCTCTTGTACATTCTAATCTTTTCATAGTCTTTCCTGTGCTTCTGTTTAAACAAAATCTTTCTCAGTTCATTCTTGCTGATCAAATTCTGGCCCAACTTCATGTCTCAGCACAGAAAGTAGTTAACATTTCTGTAGTCAACCCAAAGAAGTTTGAAAGCTGTTTTTCTGTTGTTTTGAAATTTTATTTTTAAGTATTCTTAGTTGACTCTGCCTTTCTAGCTTTAGTGAGCCATGGCTGACAAGTAAAAACTATTTATTTAGGGTGTATACTATGATTTAGATTTTGCATACATTGTGAAATGATGACCCAAATAAAGCTAATTAACATATTCATCACCTTACCTGTGCTTTTTTGTGTGCCTCATTCACTGACAATTTTAATATACACTTAATTATAAACAGCAGTTAACATCCCATACATTCAATTCTCAGAAATTATCCATCTTAGAACTGAAAAAAAAATCCATCCTGGGGCTAATATTTCCTTTTCCTTTCTAATGTCCCCAAGACTAACAATAACCATTCTATTTTCTGTTAGTGAATGCAAATTTTAATAATTCTGGTTTATCTTATTAAATGGACCTCTGGTTAATCTATGTTGCTGTGAATAACTGAATATCCTTATTTTGAAAAGAGCAAATAATACTGAAGTTGGAGATTTGACTCAGTGCTTAGGAGTGCTTGTTGTTCTATAAAGAATCAAGGTTTAGGTCCCAGCACCCACAGGACACTTATAATACTCTGTAATTCTAGTTTTAAGGAATCCAGTGCTCCTATCTGGCCTCTATGGGTACCAGGTATGCATGTATATATGCATATATACATATACACATGGAGGCGAAATACTTCTATACATAAACAATAGAATAAACAAATCTAAATATTAGAGAATGTTTATTGCACAGATAAACCACAATTCCTTTTAATCTGATCATCTTTGCTTACTTTCACTGATCTTTTCTTAAAATTATATATATTTTTTGTATATTATTTATTTAATTTATATCTGCTTTAGTTTTTTATTTATATTTTTCTACTGATTTAAATTTAGGTTATTCTGTTCTTTCTAGTTTCTTGATATACTGGTGTAAGTATTTGTGATTTTATTCATAGCACACTAATAAGTACAAATAAATTTGATTCAATATTAAACAGAATTTGAAAAGTAGACAGAGGTTCAGCTTCCCAAGTTCTTTGCAGAGTACAAGTTTACCCAGAGCCAGAAAAAAGGAGATCTAAGTTGGTCCTTGGGGAGAGGGCACAAGAGAAAAAAAGAGATAAGTAAGTGCTGAATATATATCCGGTCTCTTCTTGTCTTGCAGTTGCCGTCACTACCATGCAGAACAAGTACCTGTCTGCTCTCACAGGAGTATAAGATTCCACAGACTAGCTCTCTTTTTCAAAATCAGTGTAGATGTCTGAAGAGATTTTCATTCTCAGAGTAAAGAAGGGAAGACAATGGTTAGTGGTTGGTGATAACAAGAGACGTTGTTGGACCCAGAAGAAGTTTTCCAGAAAGGTGAGGAGAGTCTCGGTGATTACAAGCTGTATTCTTTAAGAAGAGAAAGAATATTCGAGGGATACAAAATGGATAACAAAGAGTCAGCAGATGCTTACTTAAAGTTGGGGCAATTGTAACAAATGTGCACCTTGTAGCTTGTAGGCACTGAAAATACATTTCTTTTTTTTTGTTTGTTTGTTTGTTTGTTTTTCGAGACAAGGCTTCTCTGTGGTTTTGAGCCTGTCCTGGAACTAGCTCTTGTAGACCAGGCTGGTCTCGAACTCACAAAGATCCTCCTGCCTCTGCCTCCCAAGTGCTGGGATTAAAGGCGTGCGCCACCACCGCCCGGCGAAAATACATTTCTTATTCCAGAAGAGCTCAGTGAGTGTTGACGCTCATTAGAACAAGCATAATTCAGGAGTGTAAAAAAGAATCACAAAGCAGAACGAAAGGGCATTCTTCCTTAGGATACCATGAAAGATCAGAGCTTAGAAAGTCTTTGCTTCTAAACAAGGATCACACCTTTTTGGCTTAATACTAGATTATAAGTTATGAAGAAGGAATTGGATGTGCTGAAATAATGAAAACAATTCATTAAAAATTAAGTTAGAGAAAAGACATGAATGATCTATAATTCAGAGATTTTTTATGGATGCTGTGATTCAATTTTCTAACAAATCTTGATTTGTTTTATTCCATGAACACTAACAGAAAAAGTGAACAAAGAAAGAGAAGAGTAACTGCTTGTGTCTATGAGTACACGAGTGGAAACCTGCACATGTTTATGACTGAGTAAGTATCCATGGGTCTAGCGTAACTCAATGGTGGTCCACTAATAGGAGATGCCTATGAATCAATTCTATGTTAAGTGGCTACTATACACTGTTTTATTCAATTCTCACATCTCAGATGAGGTTGACATGTGCTTTTGTTACTTTTCACTTTCTAGGACAGGAAATGGAGGGCATACTTGTTCAGTGATGTAGAACACAACCACCACGTATTGTAAGGAAGACTGAAACCTTGCCCTGTCTGTAAAATCCATGATCTTAAATTGCAGGTGTGGTGAGTATGAGGTAATTGTGTGGCTCATGACAGAAGCACAGATGGTTACAGAGGGAGTGAGCTAACTTCAGATGTCTTCTCTGAGGTCTCTTTATCTTAATGCAGGGTCACTTGTTGAGCCTTGAGTGGGCCTCTCTGGTAGTCTGGCTATCCAGCTAACTCCAGCTAGTCTCTTTCTTTTATTCCAGCATGTGGGGATTACAGACATGTCTCCATGCATTCTAATCATTTAATAGGGTGTTGGAGATGTGAATTCAGGTCCTCCCAGTGATTCCAGACAGGTCACCATGCACACCAACGATTTACAAGAGTGTCAGGGATCTGAATTCAGGCCCTCACGATTGATGACAAGTGCAGCATCCACTGACTCATCTTTGCAACTTCTTGACATAGTTCTTATAGATGTCTCTCTCCTAAGTGGACATTTCCAATACTTATTATGATATAAAAACTTCCATAGACTCCAATTGAAGAAACTGTGGGTCAAAGAAATAGCTAAAATATCATGAAAAATCTAAACTTTTTGAGGATTTTCTGATTGGATGCTTATCTCCATCATTCTATTTCAGAAATGAATGAGAGCTTGTTCAGTAATTTCCTAGTTGAACAGAAATAGAATCGATGTGGAGGGGGTAATGTGCCTATCTTCTTTAACAAAGGTCTAGGAATGGTGCTAGCATTCCATCCACTGTCTGTAGGGAAAAGTATTAGGGTAGAAGTGATTTTTTTTCAAACAAAAATTTTTTATTCTGATTCCTTAAAAGATTTCTTTAAAATAGAGAAAACTCACAAAGTAAATCAATCAAAACAAGGTCCATTTTGATTATTTCCAGTGTTTTTGAAAGTCAAAGCCACATGGGTCATTTTCACACTTAACAATATAGAGACATGAGTCTGCAGGAACTTTTCAGAGTCAATAAAATAACCTTCCAATTATGTTCCATCACATATGAAATAAACTGTAATTTACTATAAAATACATATGTGAATGTGTTCTTCATATTTCTATTAATTTTGAAGAGTGCAAAATGTATGCAGAGACAGCTTAAGTTTTTATTAATTATTTTATTTTTTGAGAATTTCATATATGAGAATTTTATGTACATAATTTTCACCCCTCACTACCCCCACCCACAAAGCCTTAAGAGTCCATTAGTGTGGCATGCATGCACATGTATTCAGGGCTGACCACTTGGGATCTAATAATCTATCAGGGTTCATCAATGGAGAAAATAGTTCCCGCCTCTCAGCACCCATTGATTGTCTGAATGCCTTCATGTAGGTTTGAGACCTTGTGAAATTTTCCTCATCTGCATTGGAATGTCAACTTGTCTTCTTTAGGGAATCATATTTGTTGAAATTTAATGAGAGACATTTCCTATCACATCTAGGAGACATTAGCAGCAGAAGGCTTCATCATCTAGCTAGCTCTTACAATCCTCCCCTTCTGTGATGTTTTCTGGGATTTAGGTAAAGGGGCTGCAATGTAGCTGGGATTGGGTACTACATGACCACTTTCTTTTGTGTTTTGAACAATTATGGATCTTTGTAATAGCTTCTGTCTGCTGATAAAGGAACTTTTCTGAGATATGAGAATTGGTCTGGTATATAAGCAACATGACCCCAGTCATTCCTGAAAGTAAAGGGAAACTCAGGGACAGACAAGATTCTTCGAAGGTCTGTTAGTATATGGGGAGTGGCAAAAGTGAACTTTTGAATCTGGAAAAATTTTCAAGAAAACATTTTGATGGAAATTATTTTATCACATTGAAGAAGAAAGTATTAATATAAATTTTATTATGAATCTTATTCACAAGAAGAGTGAATTATTAACTCAGTTTTTGTCTGCTGTCCCAGATATTGTCCTTATTTGTGGTGTTACCACAGAAGACTTCAACATCTCCCATGACCTTTGATCATGCTGGACATGAACATTACTCTGGTCAGTGAGTTCATCCTGGTGGGCTTCCCTACAGCCCCTTGGCTACAGGTTCTTCTATTCTTCCTTTTCCTTGTTGTCTATATGTTGATTATAGCAGAGAATCTTGTAATTATATTCACTGTCTGGGTAACTGGCTCCCTCCATAAGCCTATGTACTATTTCCTAAGTAGCATGTCCTTTCTAGAGATATGGTATGTCTCTGTCACAGTCCCGAAGATGCTAGATGGATTTCTCCTGCAGAGACGGCACATCTCCTTCACGGGCTGCATGACCCAGCTCTACTTCTTCATCTCACTTGCCTGCACAGAGTGTGTGCTCCTGGCAGCTATGGCCTATGACCGCTATGTGGCCATCTGCCACCCTCTCCGATATCCAGTCATTATGACCACAGTTTACTGTATACAGCTGATGGCCCTTTCCTATTTTAGTGGTTTCATGGTTTCTGTTGTCAAGGTTTATTTTATTTCACATGTTGCTTTCTGTGGCTCTAATGTCATGAACCACTTTTTCTGTGATATCTCACCAATCCTTAAATTGGCCTGCAAAGACATGTCCACAGCTGAGTTAGTAGACTTTGCTTTGGCTATTGTCATCCTTGTCTTTCCACTTATTACCACTGTGCTCTCCTATATCTACATAGTGTCCACCATTCTGCGCATACCCTCCACCCAGGGAAGAAAGAAAGCCTTCTCTACTTGTGCCTCTCACCTCACTGTGGTTGTAATTTATTACACAGCCATGATTTTCATGTATGTCCGACCCAGAGCTATTGCATCTTTTAATTCCAACAAGCTCATCTCTGCTGTGTATGCTGTACTTACACCCATGCTGAATCCTTTCATCTACTGCCTAAGGAATCAGGAAGTCAAGAATGCTATCAAGAAGACCTTGGGAGGTGGTCAGTGTTTCGTGCTTAGCTGATCTCCTTATCTTAAGAAAAAGACTTTGCTTGTGTAATTTATGAGAATTATCATGGTCCTTTTATTAACAATTTCACTTCAACTTGTATTTATTTGTAAAGAAATCATAGTAGAGGCAAAAATAGATAAATAAATATGGACCAAATCTTTATTTTTAATATTATTTAATAATTTAATTATTCAATAATTTAAAGATGCTTTAACTGGATAGTTACAGTGTCTTGAACTATTTTGTCCTAATTGACATATAATATATAGGGGCCATTGCTAGTATTTTTCTCAAAATGAGCTATTTGATTCGCAGAGCACTTTATGGTCACCTGGCTGATGCTACAAATTGAGAAAATGAAGTACAACGAGGTTAAATAAGCTTTCAATGGTTGAAACTAAATTAATACCAAAGCCTTTGTCTGATCCCCAGAAATCTTGCTCAAAATGCATTGAATCAGGTGCTCTCTGCATCTCTAATCTGTAGTAGTAGCTCTGGAGGACATTAGCATCAGTGATTGATTTCTGTAAGAGAAAGTACAATCTAGTGATTAATATACACAGAGAGAAGTAATGATAACTGATAGCAATGCTATACCAATTGTACTGTTTGTAATTGCACTGAAGCATACTGTTGGTTTAAATAATAAAAATTACCATTTTATAACTCACTTCTATGTTAGCTCTGCTTTTCAAATATTTTTTTCTGTAGAGGTAAGCTCAATTGTTCAATTGTTTTATACTTTAAAAATTGTTGTTTCTGAAACTTTTATCAAATGAATAATAGTTGCCAATATCGACACAGGAGCAAGGTGAGTTGACTAGTCAGCCTTGCTTGTCACACCTTTTAATCATAGATGACAGGTTCTCAATTTTCAGTTTTTGTTTGACCTCTCTACCATAGTACAAGACCCCCTAGAGCTACAAGTAACTCCTTCTTCTGAGTCTCTACAATGCCTGTTATGTTCCTTGATATGATAAGCCTATGTATTGTTTATCACTATTCCTCCATTCTGCTTCATGCTTTGTTTTACGAGCTTCTTTTACTTTGTACACTTTAAGGAGGAAAGAGGAGTCGATCACATGGATTGATTACTTCAACCTGTTGGCCATTGGTTTCATTCAATAGTCAATGGAAAGTTTCAGTAGGAAAAGGAGGGAGGAAGGGAGTAAGAAAAGAAGAGAGGGAGAGGGAGAAAGAGAGAGAAGGAAAGAGAGAGAATATTTAGGAAATTATTTTTACACTGGACAACATGAATTTTAACAATATGTGAATTGCATCCCCTTACCTTTTCCTCTTTGGGTTATTTTATCAGAGTAAACACACTGCACTGTAAGGTTTGTGGAAGAATTTTCTAAATATGTTGTTCCAGATACTCTTAATCAATACCTGAGTTTCGCTATCTCCTAGATAAAACCCATTTTTAAAATTACCCCATTGGGTATAGAATAAGTGGGAAATATTGGGAGAATGAATGAACATTCCAGGTCAATATTGAGCTTAAGATCCTGGGACTAGGGATGAACAGTTGGTAAAGTGTGGACAACAAGAGTATGAGGACCTGAGGCTGATTCTTAGAACCCATGTAAAAAAATTGGGTATGGTGGAACATGCTTGTAATCTCATTCTGGTATGTTCTAGGTATGAAATATTTAATGGTATCTTGATTGTAATATTTTACCCTATGGATAATAATTTGGATGCAAACATGATTTCTCATTCTAGATTGTAAGTTTCTTATACATCTGCTTATGGCTTAGTTACCTAAATTAATCCTGATTAATATGCATTTGATTGTCAATAACCCTATGGTGAGTCATTCCCTGTCTTAATATATAATATCTGTAATATTTTTATTGTATTGCCTTCAGGTCTGAACCTTCAAAATTTCTAGCATATATTTAAGTTTAAAATACTACATACTTCATAAAATGTTTAAATTTTTAGTTTTTTGACTGATGTGACTATCCTGGACTTTTCATATCTGTTTCAACAGTTGTCATAGACTGAGGTTACAAAGCTTAAAACCTTCATTATCTTTAAATGCTTGTCCAGGACTTATTATTATGTTTCAATTTAACTGAAAATTATAATTATAAAAATTTAAAGCAGATAATAGATTTGACATAGATTCAAAATGTAGAATGATTAAGGTATATATAATATCTCACTTGTATTTTGTTGTGAATGGAAACACAGTCTAATAGTTCAACAATTTTTCAGTACATGATGTATGTTTACTATTTGATATTGTTACTGGTCTGAACAATAAATCACTAAAGCTTATCTAGTCACCAAGTCAACCTTTAGAAGGGGAAGAGCTAGTCATATGTGACAACATGGATGAACTTTGGAGACATTATGAAGAGCAAAACAAGCCAAGCCCAGGACGACAAATGTTACGTGGTATTTGGTGTATGTGGAATCTGTGTGAGGTGTTGACTCACACACAGATTGCATGCAGGGGGCAGTCAGTTGTGGGGCTTTCCTTAGCTTATGTGAATTAGGTAAGCTATAATTCTCTCGTCATTCATCAGCAACAGCAACTTTATCTTCTGTGGCTGAGACAAGTGTTCTAGAGTAAAAAGATTTTCTGACATTCAACCCAAAGGGTTTTTCTCATTCTTCATGGGAATATGGTAAGTAATTAACTCTCCTTTCAATTAATTTGACTTAGAGAGGACGTTGCTGTTAGAATGTTGATGATGTAAGCACCATAGAAAAATCATTACTTGCTCTGAACCTTTGTTTCCTTTTTACAGACCTGAAGACTTTGCCATGGATTAGGCATATGAGTGCCAATATTAGTATCTGATTCTTGTGGATGGTTTCCATGATGAAGCCAGGGTGGCTTCATGACTTTGTCACTGGAAAGCTCACATTTAAAATAGAGACAATGTTATTCATCTCAATGTCTGAGAAATGTTATGGCAAATAAATCGCACATATAATAATTCAAAGGTTTCTGAAATATCTGAGATATCCTGGAGTGGTAATGTTTCAGTTATTAATAACTATAGTAAGCCTAAGAAGGGTGAGAAATCAACTCTGTAAGCATATATAGAACAATATCATAGGCACCTCACATTAACAACTGGTTATAGTAGTTATTTTCTTTCAAATTACCAATTAAGTTTTTTTTTTTTTTTTTGGATTTTTCGAGACAGGGTTTCTCTGTAGCTTTTGGTTCCTGTCCTGGAACTAGCTCTTGTAGACCAGGCTGGTCTCGAACTCACAGAGATCCACCTGCCTCTGCCTCCCGAGTGCTGGGATTAAATGCCATTTTTTTTACTTGTTATAAAATGAAGGGTTTGATTCAATGAATAAATTGATATATTTATATTTTCATGAAAATAAATTCACAACTTTCCTTTTAGTCATAGTTACTACAAAAATGTGTTTACATGACGATTATAAAGACCCCACTAATTTTTATCAGCCAATTTTTTCTTAGTTTTATCTCACAGAAGAACATTTAGCAGACTGAGAAAATAACTGAATAATAAGCATTAATCTTCAGTTTTTGCCACTTACTGTTCTCAAAGAGAGACGTAAGAAGAAATAAGGTTGCAGGCTACGGCATATCTTGTCACATAGTTTCCAGGATCTTTGTCCTTAACTTGTTAATTGATGACCAGAACTGTATCATTTTCGACTAGGTCTGGACCACATCTAATACATAAAGTCATTTTCTGTTCCATTGGCCTAATATTCAGAATCTGAAAGACCTGAATATTTTTCTTGTTCTTTGACCAAAATCTAATTATAGCTGTCCCTCTAGTTCTTAGCATCCTGAAAATAGCAGGAGCGTTGGAAAAATTAAGCTAGAGGAGAGCGTGAAGCTTGCAAACTAATTGGACCAGAAATACTCAAAGCTGTTTGCTCTATGTCGACGTTCCTTTCCTACTTTCCTCTTTCATACCCTCCTTTGCTCTGGACTCCTTTTTGTTTTCCTCTTGGATCTCTAAGAACAGATATTCCTGTTACCAAGCGTCTAAAAGGAAGAACCAAGATAATTATTTTAAAAAATTAAGAGGGCCAATATTATGCTACCTAGAAAACAAAACCTTCAAATTTGCTTTATTCTTGATGCTCCCTTTTCTAGCCCTGTGTACAATTATTTATTTTTAATGCTTTGAAGAAAGGAGTAGACATGAGCTTTGCATTTACTGAGAGCCTAATATGTATCAAACTTCTGTGAAATTCTTTTGTGTGCACTTTGATCACCTCATCTGCATCTTTTTTCAAGCAATATTAACACATTGAAGAAACATAGTTATTTTATCACTAAGAGGGAGGAAAATGAAGGCTTGAGACTTATCCAGTTCTAGGTTCTGCCTGGGAGAGACAGTGGGAGGAGCCAACATATAAAGCAGGCTGGGATTGTTAATAGAGAAACAGGTCAAGTATAAGCGTGGGAGAGAACTGGGAAATACAGTGAACAGTAATAGAAAAACATCACAATCAACAGAAAAATCTCTCCCATACTGGGCTCTAGTGGTATCAAACAAGCCCAAAAGTATGAACAAATTTTGGATTTAAATTTTTCTGATATATGCAAATTAAAGTGATGTTTCATTTTCCTAGGATCAATAACAGAAAGTTACCATTTTCTTGGACTCTAGACCTTGTAGTCTATTTTGTGGAGAAGAAAAAAAGCTGTGAAACTCTTTGACTTTATAGAGAAACAACTTTCCAAGATCTAAACAGGCACAGGTGCTGCTTTTGCTAATTTCCTTTTGGTCACCTTCTGTTAATCACTTTCAGGAGCAAACACAAAGTTTGTGTTCACGAGGAAGCCTGTCCATCAGTCTGGTAAGAAGACAACTAAACCAAAATCTCTAAATTAGACTCAAAGCACGTGACTTACTTCAACAGGGCAGCAAAGGATCTATGAAATATGGTTTTGTGTAATACCCAGTATTAATTGAATTTCACAACTAATTTTCTTATCAAGTATCTAACACAACCCAGGGACTGTGACAGAAAATAGAGATGTCAAGGTAAGTAAAAAATGAGATAAAACTGGTATTTTCAAGGTGTTCATAAATCTTGAACAAAATGTTACCATGTGATACTTGAAGGTGAGAAATGTTACAAAATCAGAGGTTGCAAGGAAAAACAGTAGGAAGGCTGGAAGGGTGTGGAAAAGAAAGTGGATGGCCATGGTTGGTTTGGCAGAGGATAAAAATTGAACAAGCTCTTTCCTAGGCTTTCCTAGGGTATGAGTTAGGAAGAATTTCAGGAACAAGGAAGAATATGTATGACTAGACTGTTGTTAAGAGTGACACAGTGAAGAACTTCACACTTCTCAGGAGTAGCTCAACCTTGTGTTGTTACCTAGCAAAGAAAGAATATTAGAATTTAGAGGAGCATAGGACTTAGATCATATGTGGCACAGGCAGCAATGTTAGGAGTATAGGAAGAAACAGATGGGTTTAATGCACATGTTCATATTCATATTTATATAAGGTAACCCAGACTAAATAGGAATGACATTTAGTACTCTCTTAAATAATTAGTAGACATTCTGCCAGTATCTGTTAAGGTCTCAGAGCCATTCTCTGCATACTGCTTTTCACCCAAACTTGGAAGTTTGCTTTTCTTATTAATCCTGCCTTGTACCCAGATAAATAAACTCCCCCCTTTGTAGTATTCCTCTAGTTCTCATCTCACTTTCTCTAACTTCTTTGGAAAACCCAAAGCATCTTCTGGATTACCTACATAAGTTCTTTTTCTTTGACTTAGCAGGTGAGCCATTTTCTCTGAGTCAGTATTCCAATCCTACTAAGTCTTTCAAAGAGTTACGAAGTAATTAGGGCATAGCTAGTCTGTGGCTGGATCAGAGGTCTGTGTACCATAGAAGCATACGTCCACAGACTCAGATGGTGTTTAATGAACAACATTAGAAGTTAGGAGTTTTTAAATATTTTATAAAATGAAAGTTTCTCACGACAAACAATTTTAGATGATGGGAACTTTAGACTGATCATAGAAGCTGTGGACAGGAAACAGGAGCTGGATGGTCCAGAGACCTAGTGTACAACCAAATATAACTGACCTAAAAGCCCAGAAAGTCAATGAAATAATTTTTATTTTGCTATACCCCTAAATTTCTGCCTAGCCCAATCATCATCAAAGAGACTGCTTCTGGCAGCTGTTGGAAACAGATGCAGAGATCCACTCTTAAACATTAGGCAGAGCTCTGGGAACCCGTAGAAGAGGTGGAGGAATGATTATAGAAGCCAGAGGGCTTGAGGGCACCAGAAGAACACAGTTCACAGAATCAGTTAAGCAGGGCTTGTTGGGGTTCACAGAGACTGAAGCAGCAATCACGGAACCTGCAAGGGTCTCGGCTACATCTTCTGCAAACATACTGTGGTTGTTTAACTTGGGGTATTTGTGGAACTCCCAACAGTGGTACTGGGGTGTCTCTGACTCTTATCTGCTTTTGGGATTATTTTCCTTTTAATGGGTTGTCTCATCCAGCCTTGATATGAGGGTTTTGTGCCTAGTCTTATTGCATTATGTTATGCCATGCTTGGTTGATATCACTGGGAAGCCTTCTCTTTTATGAAGGGAAAGGGAAGTGGATCTAGGGTAGGCAGGAGATGTGTGTGAAGGTTGGGAGAAATGGAGAGAAGGAGGTTATAGTCAGTATAATAGAAGAATAAATAAAAAGAAGAAAACTTAAAAGCTCAGCTTTAGCGTAGGAGCTAGATTTTAGATGTAGAATTTGGCTAAAAGGACTTGAAAAAAATCTCCCTTATTTTAACATCAAGGTGAAGGAAAATGAAAGACCAACATGTGATCAGAATTATTGGAGGAGTAGATTAGATTATTAAATATATGGAAGAAGGAATACAACATACACACTCACACACACACTCATATACACAAATATGCACGCACACACACAGATACACATATTGAAAGAGAGATCAATTTTTGAATAAATACTATTGTTATATAGTGAAAACAAAGTAGAAGTGCTGTAGGTTCTGGAGAGTTAGTCTTACATTATAATGCCATCACATCCCTTAGTAGTGTGTGTGAATTTAGTCACAATATTTACTCTATTACCTATAGTGTGGAACCAGTAATAGCCACCTTATTATGTTGTGGTGAGAATTAAGTGATATAACATCTAGGAAAGAAATGGTTCGTATTTTGCTGTGTGATACATCCAATTAATTATTATTGTTGTTATCACTATAGATTACATGATTTTGGAGTGACCAAAAACTATCATGAAAAATGAAGGTACTAAAAGTAAGGTAGAAAAACATGGTGAATATTCAGCAAGGTGAAAATGTAGGACAGTAGCCTCATGTGGCCCTCAGCCAAATACTCCACCAGAGTGATGGAGTGTGGATAGGAATCTAGGCAATGCTTGAACCTATACAGTCCTACTAATGTTTTTAAAATAAGCATGTAATTCAACAATAATGGATTAATACTAGAGGTTATGAAACAAGACTCAACTCTTTTTCCACATGTGGCCAGTGTGAGAAGAGGTATTTGTCAATATGTTGTTATAAGTGAGAAAAGATGGCTCAGTGATTAAGAGCACTGCCTGCTATTCCAAACGTCCTGACTTCAATTCCCAGCAACCACATGGTTGCTCACACTCATCTGTAATGAGATCTGAAGTCTTTTGGAGGGAGAGACCTGGTCAGTCGTCGTCAGCTTAGACCATGAAACCCGATATGGATAAGTTCAACAGAATCACCATATACAGACTACACATGCATGCTTCAGCATTGCCAGGGCATAAATTTAATTTTATTTCATTCATAAGACAGTGTACAGAGAACTAATACTACATAACTCACTCTTCAGTTTTCTCCTTATTCAGCTCTCTTCTCTCTGCTCCTATTATTTCCAATCAAAATCCAACTCTATCATTCAATCCCACTTCTTCACTCTATACTTTTACATTTTTGGTTTTCTTTCCTTGGTAGTCATCTCCCTTTTCAAAACCTTGCAATGCTTCATGCAGTCCAAGCTGTGTCTTCAAGGCTTTCTGAGCTCCCCAGACAAAAAAAATCAGTCTCAATCTTGGATTCTCAGTGTACTTGATATTCTAATGTGATGACTGTTTCTTCCTCTGGGTTATTTGCTAAAGAGCTGCAATGCCTTGGCGGTTGTCAACTGCTTCCAACTACTGGGCTAAATTCATAGCAGGAGAAAGTAAAAGGTGAGTTCAATGAGTGGAAAATATCTTGTTTGTTTTTTTTCTATGCTGGCCTTGGATTCATAATCCTCTCCCTCAATCACTGAATGCTATGTTTACAGGTGTGTGCAACTACATTTTTTAAAAATTGACAATTTACACTGGGCAGTGGTGGTGCATACCTTTAATCCCAGCATTTGGGAGGCAGAGGCAGGTGGATCTCTGTGAGTTCGAGGCCAAGTTGGTCTACAAGAGCTATTTCTAGGATAGACTTCAAAGCTACAGAGAAACCCTGTCTTGAAAAAAATTTACAATTTAAGATGGAAAAAACTTGGTTATTTCTGGAGAGGTAGCTATCATAGAGAGGGTGCAGAAGAAGTAGAAATAGTCAAACAAGGTTAGCAGATAGCCAGGGTCCTAAAGCAGATATAGAAGTAAGATCAATAAAGAACAAGATGGCCATTTTTAGGGAGACACAATTGATCAATTGATTCACTTTCAAAATGTGTAGGAAATAATTCAGCTAACAATACTTTATTGAGACTTTTTTTTTGAAGTTCTGGGGATTAAACCCAGGTCTTCACACATGCTAATGCTCAGTGAGCCCCATGCCTAAGCTTCTGATTTTTTAACTATCTAATTGCTTAAAACCTTCCTCAACCAGTTCAGTAAATAGCAATTGTGAGCCATGCATCAGAAGGAATGCAATGGATCCGCTCACAGTCAGGTCTCCTGCTCTTTATAGCTATGACCTCATGTCTCTCTCTATTCACTCTGCTTTTACTACACTAAAGGGCTGTTTTTTTGTCTCAGAAAACCTCTTCATCAGGATGCCCCGTGCCTAATGCTTTTTATGTTCTTCATGACTGTTTAATGAGTTCTGTCCTTATCTTTCTGTTTAAAATATCAGCATATTGTCACTGTCTGCACTCATGTTTTTATTTTTATTTTTTTATTTTTATGTCTTGGTTAAATTTCTCCATAGAATTTTCCCATTTCTTCTACATGCTGTATTCACTTTTTGACTGCCTGCTTTCTTTCTTAGGATGTAGTTACTGAAAAGCACTCTGCCTGGTTTATCTATCTTGTTAACTGAGTCACTTAAATGTACAGAAAGTGCTTGTCCCATATTAGGTTCTCAGTAAACAATTGTAAAACAGATGAATTTAATGCATAAAAGAGATGAGCTAGATGATTACTTTTCTGAAGTGTACTATATATTAGCTATCATCTTTTTTTTTTAAAAAATTGTTTGTATGCTTTTAGAAGGGTCTTGTTGCACAGTCTTGTAACTCATGTAAATCATTCTGGATTCAAACTTGCAGTAATTCTGTATCAGTTTCCCTATTGGTGCATGCTATCAAATCTTATTAAACTATCATAGTATTATTTCTTCCCTTGTATGAGTTTTCAACCATCAGGGCTCAACTATCCAGGCTTAAATAAGTAAGTCCTATTTAGTATACGGAACAGTGGGCCCTCCTCCAGTGAGATACCTGGCCGTGCATATTTATGACTACCAGTCACTGGACAATAATTGCTTGTTGATTTGTTTCTCTCCTTTCAAGTCTTTAAACAGAAGAATCCGACCCTTTTCCATCTTACTTCATTTTTTTTCTTTCTTTTTAGTTGTTTCTGAGACTAGGTCTTACTATTTAGCACCAACTTTCCTGGACCTCACTTTGTAGACCACTGGATTTGAACTCACAGAAATCTACGTACCTCTGTTCTTTGAGCTATGAAATTAAAGGTATGTGCTACCAAACTCCATGCCTATTTTCTCTTTTTAATATCCAGGGGAAGCCAGGTCTTAAACAAGGAATAATTAGATCCTCCTTACCATTAATTATGCTATATAGTCCCTTTCCTCTAATGAATAAAGTGGCTTAGGCAGTTGAGGTCTGCTCCAGATTATAATGTCAGGAAGCAATACGTCATGGACTAGAGTTCAGACTTTCCATCTGCATGTTCCTATGGTGAGTACATTTCCATTGCTTTGGTTCTCTAGACACTGAGTCTGTTTTCTGTCATGTTTCTATAATGTGTCACATGATACGTTAAAATCAGACATGCTAAATGCATCTACCTACAAACATTCCTTTACTACCTTATTCATGGTAGTTCAGAGCTAAGCTATGTGCTTTCTTCCTCTCTTATACCTCTTGGGTATAAAAGTCTCCTGAAAGAAGCAACCAAAATTAATTAATGGATAATCCTTTTGGTGGAGAAAGAAGTCAAATTTGAGTTCCAATTCACTATAGCCATTATCCAAATATACAATAACCAAGTAATTTATGGTCAGTTTGAGACTTGACATTTTTCCCATTCCCTGAGTTCTGTTTTTTTATTTTAAATTTCTGTTTCCTTAAAAGTTTTCTTCTCTTTAGTTCATTTTATTTTATTTTTTTTGTTCATTTTATTTTTATGCCAGCTTCTAACTCTGTTCAAATTGTAATAATGTCCTTAGACCATGTTGTCCCCTAGGGGGCCAGGACCTCTCTTGAATCCTCCCTTCTCCAATATGCTCCTCAATCGCTATTTATGTTCAACTTGTATCTAAAGTTATAATTTCTATAGCCAAGAATTAGACAGAACTGATCAAGTGATATTTGCATCAATATTTAATTTTAACATGTGTTTGAAGAAAGCATAGATTAGATTGATAAGTAAAGTTGTAATTAGATAATATGAAGTATGGTATTAGTGCACATATATTTGTAAGTATATTCATATACTATATTTCTCTTTTCTCTATAGTTTGATTCCCTTGATTCAAGCTACTTATTGTGAGCTACTGCATAAAGCACTAAGTGGAAAATTACAGAAGTAAATAATTTACAAGTTTCAATTTAATGTTCTTCCAAGTATCATGGTGAACTCCCATTTCATCTGCCTCTTACATGAATCATCCCTGTGTTTAATATAGGTACCCTATTTTGCATTACCTTCTTCTACTCTTTTAATTGTTCCTCCTATGGCAGGGCTTATGTTCAAGTGATCATTGTTTTATGTGACAATACCTCAAAAGTGTAAAACTAATGGCAAATAAAAAGGTAAATTTTCCTGACATAATAAGTAAAAGAAAAAAAAAGCATGCCAAGGTTGCTAAAATCTATGGTTCAGTAACAAATTTTGGAAAAGAAACTAAGAGACAAGATTTCAGCCATATAAAACTATATTTTTGTTATTGTCTAGTTTATTACTAACCATGATTATTGACATTTTACTGTGTCTAAAGTATAAATTTAAATTTTTGGTATGCATGTGAATGTATATGTGTGTATGCAAAGGAACAGAATGCATGGAGGGGGATAATAGTCAAGTCTTTGAATATCTACTACATATCAAATCCATAATTATGTATGTATAATTCTCTATATAAGTATATATAGTGTATTAATACAAGCCATATAAAAGGTGTTGAATTTTCTTTATTCTATTTTTAAAGTCACTGCTCTAAACATGGACAAAGAATCATCACTAGTGTCTTCAAAAGGTGTCCAAATAATTTGCTATCCTGACCAGGAGGTTTCTTCTCTAGTAGTTGTGCTGCTTTTATTTTATCCAGATTTTGAAATTTCTTCATTCCTGGCACTGCTGATTGAACCACTCTGGGAACATTTTCCAGTCACATGGTTTTCTGCCTCATAGCTTCTTCTAGAACCTGGAAGCATACTGACAGGAAAGTTCTCACCCCTAGTGACATCTGCAGACCCATTCCTGATGCAAATCCAAAGACTAAAACCCTAAATATCGCGTCATGATCCCATTTCAATATTTCTGGCTGTGTGCTCTTTGTTTTAGGTGGTTTCTGTTTTTCTGGAGTCATCTTGTGACTGCGTGTGTTTCCCACATCAAACCCATCATAGATGAAGAATTTAGAGTAATATTTTTTACAATAAAAATTTCTCCAGCATAATGGCCCCCGCTACCCATCTGAATATCACTCTTGAATGTTCTTATATTAACATTAATTTTTTTATCTTTTGGTAATGCAGTTATGTGGAAGGGAAACATCACCAGCATCAGAGAGTTCATTCTCGTGGGCTTCCCTACAGCTCACTGGCTGCAAATGCTGCTCTTTTTTATCTTCCTCCTAACTTACTTGTTTGTACTTTTGGAGAATCTGGTCATCATCTTTACTGTGTGGGTCACTGGGTCCTTGCACAAACCCATGTACTATTTTCTAGGTAACATGTCCTTTCTGGAGGCCTGGTATATTTCTGTCACTGTACCTAAGATGCTGGCTGGATTCCTATTTTACCCCAATACCATTTCCTTCTTGGGATGCATGACACAGCTCTATTTCTTCATATCTCTTGCCTGTACTGAATGCGTACTTTTAGCTGCCATGGCCTATGATCGGTATGTAGCCATATGTTGGCCTCTTCGTTATCCAGTCATGATGACTACAGGGTTTTGTGTTCAGCTGACCATCGGTTCCTGGGTGAGTGGTTTCAGTATCTCCATGGCAAAGGTATACTTCATCTCCCGAGTTGCCTTCTGTGGCAATAATATCTTGAACCATTTTTTCTGTGATGTGTCACCTATCCTTAAACTGGCCTGTATGGACTTATCTATGGCTGAGAAGGTAGATTTTGCCCTAGCCATTGTCATCCTTGTGTTTCCTCTCTCAGCCACAGTCCTTTCTTATGCCTTCATTGTCTCTACCATCCTGAATATACCCTCAGCCACTGGGCAGCAGAAGGCCTTCTCCACCTGTGCTTCTCATCTTACAGTGGTGGTCATTTTCTACACAGCTGTGATCTTCATGTACGTCCGACCTCGGGCCATTGCTTCATTTAATTCTAACAAGTTGATCTCAGCTGTCTATGCTGTCTTCACTCCCCTGCTCAACCCAATCATCTATTGCCTGAGGAACAAGGAAGTCAAAGATGCCATCAGAAAAGCCATAGGAAGTGGCAGAACCCTGTCCTTGGGAGATTCTATTTCCTGAAGTGACTTAGATATTTGTCATTTGACTTAGCCTCAGAAAACACATTTGTTGGAGGAAATTCTGTAACTGTATACATACTGCATTAGTAGAACAATTTAAGGATATAGAAAAAGATAAAGATCCTAATAATCACAGAGAAACTTCTTTTTCTGTCAGGTCCTAATTAAATACTATTTTATAGAAACAGATTTAGTAAAAACATACATTACCAAAATAATTATAAAGGAATTTTATTACCTATGAAATACTCTGAATAAATAATCAGCTATCACTGAACTGTTGCTAGAGTTCTGTTGATAATGTTATTGCATTCTGAATTATTCTGTTTTAAAAGTCTTTGACTCTGCAGGGGTACACAAAAAGAAGTCTCTGTGAAAAATTTTTTATGGACTACCATTCTTCGATGTGGGATGGAGACTGGTTTTATAGTCAACCACAACTCATTTTGGCTAGTTTTAAAATTTAGTAAGATGAGATAAATTTTCTTTTAGTTGTAACAGGAATATTGTAATGTAGTCCATACATTACCTTCTCATGACATAGAGGAAATAAACACACACACACACATTTCTACTTTAATTATCTCCTTTAGTTGGAGCTTCTACATATGAAATGTTGATGAAATAGTAGAAGGTCAGACTATGGGAAGTTGGAAATGGCTTGGCGATTCATTAAAGCACTTTTGTTTCAGGTAAAAAATAACATTGGCATTGTTGTGAAACCAAGTGCTTTTGGTTAGGCACCCTTTGGCCTTGATATGAAGAATGTTCCAAGTTTTAGAGTACATTCACATTTTAATAAGTTTCACTTTTGATTTGGAAAGGTCAATGCTCTATCCTAACAAGTTAAATATACTTGCATGCAGTAATGAGACAATAGAAGAGAACTGGGTATTGTTGGGTTCAGTGGGAACGATGAATTGGTAAGCTCATGGAATGAGATCTTCTAAGACTTTAAAAATGACAGATGGAGTGGCAGATCAGGATTGAGCCAGTGACCAGATCCAGTCAGCGATCTCCTCTAGAACAGGTACAGGGGAGTAACCGCTGAGTGAGTGAGACAGAGTCAGAGACCACTTAGGGTCTGGACATGAGTCTGGAACCTTTAAGGGAGTATACCTAAGCCAGGAACCAGAGATCTCAGTGGGGCCAGGAGTGAGTCTGGGACCTCAGAAGGAGTAGGCCTGAGCCAGGACGTCTGTGGGTCCAGGCATTGGTCTGGAACATTAAAGGGAATAGGCAGGAACCTGGAACCCTGCAGGTCCAAGTGTGAGTCTGGGACCTCTGAGGGAGTAAGCCTGAGCTAGGTCCTCTGCAGGTCCAGTCGCACTCGATCCTGGGATCTCCAAGGCAGTAGACAGGAACCAGAAACCTTTCCAGGTCCAACTCCAACCCAGGGACTATGGCAGGAGGAAATCCAGACAAGGATTTTCAGATACAGGTCAAAGCCAGTAACCTAGGCCAAAGTTGCCCTGAAACAAGGAACTCCACCTTGGGCAACAAATCCCATAGGAATGGGACTGAATGAGCTACCTAGGACAGAGAGGGTCTGAGGAAATTAGCTCCACCTGAAGTGGAAGCCAGGAGCATATCCAGTCCCAGGAGTCAACCCAGTCCAGTGACAACGGCACATCAGAATCGAGCTAGCGATCTGATTCAGATTCAGTGATCTCCACTGGAACCAGAGTGGGACTGAACCAGCTATCTAGGACAGAGAGGGAACAGGTTCCGCTGGGAGCAGAAGCCAGGGGCAAATCCAGTCCCGGGAACCAACCCAGTTCCAGGACACTAGCAGATCAGGATTGAGCCAGCAACCAAATCCAGAGTCAGTGACCTCCACCAGCACAGATACAGGGAGGTAACCACTGAGCGTGTGAGCCAGAGCCAGAGACTGATGAGTTTCTAGATGTGAATCTGGGACCTTCAAGGGAGCGGACCTAACCCAGGACCCTGGTGGGTCTGGACATGTGTCTAGGACTCCCCAGGAACTAGACCTGAGCCAGGACCTCTGCCAGTGTGGGCATGAGTGAACCTGGGACCGCTGAGGGAATAGACATTAACCAGAGATCTTGACAGGCCTGGGTGTGGGTCTGGGACCTAAGAAGGAGTAGGCTTGAGCTAGGACCTCTGTGGGTCTGGGCATTAATCTGGGACATCAAAGGGAATAGGCAGGAACCTAAAATCTTTGTGGACCTCTGAGGGAGTGAGCATGTCCTCTCTGGGTCCAGTCGTACTTGAGCCGGGGACCTCCGAGGCAGTAGACCAGAGCCAGAAACCTTTCCAGGTCCAACTCCAAGTCAGGGACTTTTGCAGGAGGGGACCCAGACCAGGATTTACAGAAACAGAGCAAAGTCAGTAACCTAGGCTAAAGTAGGCCTGAGATAGCAAACTCCAAGGAGGCAGAGCAAAGCCCAGGAGTGCTGAGCTATCTCTAGGAACACAGAGTAACCAATGGGGTAACTAGAATGTGACACTGACTGTACCACAAGGAACCACCATCTGAGCTTTGGATTCACTGGCACCTAGAAGATTATTCAACAGAATCTCAGACAGCACAAAGCACTCCTATTAGAGAAAAAGATGAGTAGAAAATGTAATAACACACACACAACACTGCAAAGAGCAACACAACACCAGTAAAACCCAAGGACCCTACAACAGCAAAACGTGAACAACCAAATATGGATGATGAAGAAGAAAATGACCTAAAAGTAACTTTAAGAGAAATTTTGAAACTCTTAAAGAGGAAATGAAAAATTCCCTTAAAGAAATGGAAGAAAAGACAAACAAAAAGTTTGAAGACATCAACAAATCATTTAAAGAAAACCAAGAAAAAAATCAAACATATGAAAGAAACAATTCAGGACTTGAAAACTGAAGTAGAGACAATAAGGAAAACACAAGCCAAGGGAATTATAGAAATAGAAATCATGAGAAATTGAACAGGGACCACAAACCCAAGCATGAACAGCAGAGTACAAGAGATGGAAGAGAGAATCTCAAGCGCTGAAGATACAGTAGAGGAAATAGACTTGTCAGTCAAAGAAAACATTAAATCTAACAAAAGCTTAGCCCCAAATATCCTGGAAATATGGGGCACGATGAAAAGGCCAAGCCTAAGAATAATAGGTATAGAAGAAGGAGAAGAAGTTCAACTCAAAAGTATAGAAAATATATTTAACAAAATCATAGAAAAGGCATTCCGCAGCCTGCGGGGACCGACTGGGACCAGCTGGGACTGGCTGGGACCAGAGCAGCAGGAGAGGACACAGGCCGCAGGCAGCGGGAACTGTCGTGGCAGCAGAAGCAGGCTGCAGGGACTGCGCGCAACACCGAGAGCAGATCCCCCCACTACAATTAAATCAAAGAGGTAGACCTTCGGTTGGGGAAGTCCCTGGCAAAGGAGGAGCCAGACCCTATTCCTGAAGACCCTTCTGAGGGGTGAGAGGGATCTTGGCCCCTGGCAGGAACCAGGAAACAGAGCAAGGGCATTTTGTAAGAGGAGCCCCTGGCCAGCAGGGAAACCTGAATCAGTTTTAACAGACCCCTTAGATAGCATCAATAGGAGGAGATGGGCAGGCACCAAGGCAAGAATTCACCCAATAATCTGAAAAACAGCATGAAAGCACCAAAACCCAATGATCTTATAACAGAAGGTCTTCAACACCATAACACAGAAGAAGTGGAAAAAATTGAGTTTGTGAAAGCAATAGAGTCCCTTAAACAACATGTGAAAAATGCCCTTATAGAAATGGATGAGAAGTATAACCAAAAGTTTGAAGAAATGAGTAAATATGTACAT
>NC_022015.1:13099164-13109469 GCF_000317375.1 Microtus ochrogaster
TCTGCTGCATACAAGAAACCTCAAAGACAGACATCTTCTCAGAGTAAAGGGTTGGGAAAATATACACCAATAAAATTGACCTAAAAACAAGCGGGTGTAGCTATCCTAATATCTAACAAAACAGACATCAAGCTTAAATCAGTCAAAAGAGACAAAGAATGTCATTTTATATTAGTCACAAGAAAAATCCAACAAGAGAAAATTTCAATACTGAACATTTATGTCCCAAATACAAGGGCACGCTCATATGTAAAAAGAAACATGTCTAAAGCTTAAATCATACATTAAACCCCACACACTAATAGTGGGAGACTTCAACACCAGAATTCTTAAATCAAGACCAGATAAGCAAATTAAACAGACCTATAACTGCTGAAGGAATAGAAACAGTCATCAAAAGTCCCCCCCCCCCAAAAAAAAAAGCCCAGGACCAGATGGTTTCAGCTCAGAATGCTATAAGACTTTCAAAGAAGAACTAATACCAATACTTTTCAAATTATTCCACACAATAAAAACAGAAGAAACATTGACAAACTCTTTTTATGTGGCTGCAATTACCTTCACATCTAAACCACAGAAAGACTTTACTAAGAAAGAGAATTACAGACCAATCTCACTCATGAACATTGATGCAAAAATACTAAATAAAATACTAGTAAATTGAATCCAAGAACACATCAGAACCACCATCCACCATGATCAAGTCAGCTTCATCCCAAAGATGCATGGAAAGTTCAACATACGAAAATCTGTCAATGTAATTCACCATATAAACAAACAGAAAAATAAAAACCACATGGTCATCTCACTAGATGCCAAAAAAGCTTTTGACAAAATACAACATCTCTTCATGATAAAGGTTTTGGAGACAGCAGGGATACAAGGAAAATACCTAAAAAGGCAATATACAGCAAGCCAATAGCCAACATCAAGCTAAATGGAAACTCCCAGCGATTCCACTGAAATCAGGAACAAGATTAGGTGGTCCACTCTCTTCATATCTATTCAATATAGTTCTTGAGGTGTTAGCTAGAGCAATAAGACAACAAAAGGAGATCAAAGGGATACAAATCAGAAAAAAGTCAAACTCTCACTGCTGATGATATGATAGCTTATATAAGCAATCCCCAAAATTCTACCAAGGAACTCTACAACTCATAAACATTTTCAGTCATGTAGCAGGATACAATATTAACTCAAAAAAATCAGTAGCCCTCTTGTACACAGATGATAAAAGGGCTGGGGAAGAAATCAGAGAATCAACACCCTTCACAATAGCCACAAATAGCATAAAATATCTTGGCGTAACTCTAACCAAACAAGTGGAAGACTTGTATGACAAGAACTTTAAATCTTTGAAGAAAAAAATTGAAGAAGACACCAAAAAATGGAAAGATCTCCCATGCTCTTGGGTAGGTAGAATTAACATAGTAAAAATGGCAGTCTTATCAAAATGGAATCTGAGTTGTTTTGATTTGCATTTCTCTGACAACTAAGGATGTTGAACATTTTCTTAAGTGTCTTTCAGCCATTTTAGATTCCTCTGTTGAGAGTTCTCTGTTTAGATCTGTACTCCATTATTTTTATTGGTGATGTGGGAGTGATTTCTTATTAATAAAGAAACTGCCTAGACCCATTTCATAGGACAACCCTTAGGTAGGCGGAGAAAACAGAACAGAATGCTGGTAGAAAGAAGCTGAGTCAGGGAGTAGCCATGATTCTTCCACTCCAGGCAGATGCAGGTTAAGATCATTCCTGGTAAGCCAGCTCGTGGGCTACACAGATTAATAGAAATGGGTTAGATCGATATGTAAGAGCTAGCCAATAAGAAACTGAAACTAATGGGTCAGGCAGTGTTTAAAAGAATACAGATTCCGTGTAATTATTTCCGGTAAAGATAGCCGGCTGGCTGGACACAGCCCGCCGCTCTTATTACAACATATTGGATTATGTGTTCTTTTGGTGACAAATTTCTTGAGTTCTTTGTATATTTTGTAGATCAGACCTCTGCCTGATGTGGGGTTAGTGAATATTTTTCCCGTTTTGTAGGCTGTTGTTTTGTCTTGTTGACCATGTCCTTTGCTTTATAGAACCTTTTCAGTTTTAGGAGGTCCCATTTATTGTTTCTCTCAGTGTCTGTGCTGCTGGGGTTCTATTGAGGAAGTGGGCTCCTGTGCCAATGCGTTCAAGTGTATTTCCCACTTTTTCTTCTATAAGGTTTGGTGTACTGGCTTTACATTGAGATCTTTGATCCATTTGGACTTGAGTTTTGTGCATGGTGATAGATATGGGTCTATTTTCATTCTTCTACATGTTGATATCCAGTAATGTGAGCACCACTTGTTAAATATGCTTTCTTTTTCCATTTGATATTTTTTCCTTGTTGTCAAAACTGAGGTGTTCAAAGATGTGTAGATTGATGTCTGGGTCTTCTATTCATTTCCATTGGTTCTCCTGTCTGTTTTTATGCCAATACCAGGCTGTTTTCAGTACTGTAGCTCTGTAGCAGCATTTGAAGTCAGTGATTGTGATGCCTCCAGAAGTTCTTTTATTGTACAGGATTGTTTTGGCTATCCTGGATTTTTTTGCTTTTCCATATGAATCTGTGTACCATTCTTTCTAGATATGTGAAGAGTTTTTCTGAAATTTTGATGGGCGTTACATTGAATCTGAAGATTGCTTTTGGTAGATTTTGGTAAATGTGGTACATTTACACAATGGAGTACTACACAGCAGAAAAAAAATGACATCTTGAATTTTGCAGAAAAATGGATGGAACTAGAAAATAGTATTTTGAGGACGGTAACCCAGGCTGAGAAAGACAATTATCATATGTACTCACTCATAGGTGGTTTTTATTTTTATTTTATTTTATATTTTTAAATATTTATTTGTTATGTATACAGAATTCTCAGTATTCTGTCTGCATGTATGCCTGCAGGCCAGAAGAGGGCACTAGATCTCATTACAGATGGTTGTGAGCCGCCATGTGGTTGCTGGGAATTGAACTCAGGACCTTTGGAAGAACAGGTAGTGCTCTTAACCACTGAACCATCTCTCCAGCCCCTCATAGGTGGTTTTTAAACATAAAACAAAGAAAACCATCCTACAAACCACAATCCCAGAGAACTTAGACAGTAATGAGGACACTAAGAGAGACATGCATAGATCTGATCTACATGGGAAGTATAAAAGGACAAGATCTCCTGAGTAAATTGGGAGCATGGGGACCTTGGGTTAGGGTTGAATGGGGGATGAGAGAGGCAGGGAAGGGACCAGAGAAAAATGTAGAGCTCAATAAAAATCAATAAAGAATAGCTTTATCTAAAAAAATGACAGATGCTTTGTTTTCATCCAACATGTTGGATCCACATTTCAAATATTTTAATTAGACTGTTGATTTGCCTTTTACTTTATTTACCTGCTGTTACAGGCTCCACAATTTTGTATTTAGTGTTATAATGCTGATGAGGTTGTTTCTATGTTTATACATTTGAAGGAGTTTTATCAAATGTGGAAACATATCTCCTATCTCTATTTGCTTAGTTTCTTTTGGACTGTATTGCGTTTTACCCACCTACCATTCATGTCTGTTACTATTTTATTTTTATATTTATTTATCTCTAAAATAAGTACACATACATTCATAAGTGTTACAAATATTGAATGACCTCTTCATTACACAAAAGCTTTGTGTCATTTTATGCTTCTAACTTTAAGGCTATTTTATTGAACTATAAGTAACCTTTCCTGGGCTTTGGTGTACATTTTATCCTTTGAAAATCCATACATGTCCACAATGTATTTTGATCATATCTATCCCTCAGTTATTCCTTCCCCCACTACTTCAGGAGCCCTTTAGATTTGTGTATATAATGTGTAATCTGTAGTGACTTCAGAAGCTAGGGAAGGGAAGAGGTACCGTGCGATGCTCTCAGAAGGGGAATAGTAAAACACATTGCTATGAAGGAGGAAAGTGGGGAGATGCAGGGGGAGATACAGATGGAAGGATAGATGGAGGGGGACATTAGTTAGCTATTGAAGATGGAGGTAGAATGTAAGAAAGAAGAGATAAGTAACAGCAGTGTTTGAAAAGCGATAGGAAGCATTTTATATATTTTACTTAAAAATAGACATACACATAATATATACAGAGCTTACTAATTAAAATGAGATCATTCCTTGTTCTAATCCAGGGACTGGGATGCTTCAAACAAAAGGTAACTTTGACAACAGACAGCCCTATGCTACTGACTATCACAAAAAAAGTTCTGATTTGTAAAAAAAATTAAGAAGCCTTTAAATGAAGCAAAGAAAAGGACTCTATGTCATTGAATTTACTTTAATTCACTCTTATGCTCTTCAGGTTGTTCAGTCTAAATACAACCAAGCACTCAGAACATAGGTACTCTTTATAGCCTATTGTCCTGTGGCCCTGACAGTCTAACTGCTCTTGTAGAAAGCTACTTGGTGTTAGTGGAATACATGGTAAAGTGGTACAGGATGAAGCTCAAGAGACAGCCCTGTACTATTTCATTCTGATTTCCCTGACACCACTTAACCTATAATTGGAAAAGCCTTTCAGTTCCCCTTTTCACTAATAATATTTTCAAAATAATAGCCACTTATGCTAAAACTTGCCATGTCTGTGACTTGTGTGAATGTTACATGTACTAGTGACATTTTATTCTGGATTTATTTTCTTTCTCCTTCATCTCATTTAAAACTTATCAACACCTACAAGCGTTTTTTATAAAATGCTTATAAATAATGACCAAAGAGTCAGTAGAATTAAAATTACTTTAATGATAAATTATAAAATGCATACAAATGATTTTTTCATTAGAATTAAAAAGAGGTACATGTGTAAAATTTAGTAATAAATGTGGTAAAGTAATATATATATATATTCATCTAAAAATAAAATTGATACAATGAACACATAATTGGACAATTTCAACAAATTATACCAGAAAAAACCCAGAGGCTTCTTTGTCATAATTTTAAATACCAGCTAAAATAATTTAACAGTATTCAAGACTTTTCTGATAAACATCACTTTTGAATATTTTACTAGAGAACCAATAAAAAGAATGCAAATTTATATTTTTCTTTCAGTATGGGAGTAATGATGTTGAGATGCCTGCTTGTATAGTTCACTTTGCTGCCATATGCAGAGGAGAGGCAGGTACAGTAGGCCTATTGCATCATTCTGAGACTTAGAACATACAAAACTTTGGCTGTTCAGGGAAGAATTGGAGAATAGTCTCATAAATATCAAATAATTAACAAAATCCACAAAATAAAATTTCCGAAAGCATCTCATAGTGTGAAAATGTAACAAAGTAAATTACTGTTATAGCCAAGTGGAGCCCCAGGGAACAGCTTGCTTGCATACTTCCTTAAGACCTCAATATTTAAAGAAATCCTCTCGAGAAAAGGGTTGAGATGAAGGTTGGTGTTTGGAGATTGCCTGTCTACACCTGCCAACAGCAACAAAAACTGGTAATGGAATCTACTTTTAAGTATTTATTTCATGTCAAGAGATGCAGATATATGGAATGTTAGGATTAATAAGGTAGTGTTATTACCTGAAAAATCATAGAGTCAAGTTAGGGTCAAATATTTCTGCACATATATTCAATAATACATAATTAATACACACATTAACATTTACCAAACTATACATAGAGATAGGCAGAGTTCATTGCATTAAACTTCACCATAATAAAACATGGTAGATTCTCTTACTAAACTTTTTGAAATTGGGTTCAACATTGAAGTTCTCATTGATGCCCTTAAGCATTTTTGACTTAAAACAAGATTCTTCTTAAAGCTTTCAGTATTAACTATAATAAGAAATTTTACGTTATATCTCAAAATTATGTACTAAAAATGGCACACATATATTGAAGCAAATATTTTTTGAAACCATGGTTATATTATTGTAAAAGATAGTATTTTCACTTACATTTCAATTAAGAAATATGAATGGCAATCTACTAACAATATTTCATAACCAATGAAAATATTGTAAATGGCAATTCAAAGAGCATATAGTAAGAGACATATCAATGGCACTGAATTTGTCACTGATCCTCCTGTCCTCTCGAAGTAAAGTGTGAGTCAAGATCTTTCTTACTTGGACTCATTTCTGTAATGGGCTTTCTGACATGATCTTGCTGGTCCATTGCACCCTTCCATAGATTAGACTAGACGCAGTTCAGACCCAGACTTAATGGCAATTCTTTAACTAAAGCTAGCCTCTGTGTCCTCGACTCAAGATACACTTTGCAATTTATGACATGAATTGGTTCAGATCAATGGTTCTGTTCACATTTCTCCTACTGTACACCTAAACAGAAGGTCATATGTATAAACACAAATATGCTTGTAGTTTCTGACTTTTCATATCTTAATATGTTCTGGCCAGTAGGACTGACTTTCTTTTCTGACACTACTTTCATTCAAAAGATCATGGGTGCTCCAGTCATTTCTAGGAACATTCAAGTTTCATGTTCCACCACTTACCTTTCCTACCCCTTCCTTATCTTATATGCAGTCATCACCCTGTTTGTGTTATCAGATATACACCAAACTGAAGATAGTAGCTGTGTATCCTACCAAACACTACACAAATGCCTTATTTTCTACCAGTACATACATCCAGTCTATTACATAGTCTATTGAATTGCAGCGCAAATCAGATTACATATGACTGTCATTTTCAGATAATTCCTGTGGACTAAAGAAAGGCCCTTTCATATGTGATACTGCCTAAGCCTAGTCAGAGTTCTTCCATTTGTATCTACATGGTAACAAGGTTATATCCTTGTAATTCTTCCTACTTTGTACAAAAGATGACAGAGAATCCTATGAAAACAAAACGAAGAAAATGGTCATTTGCACCTAATATTTGATAAAATCAAGGCTAAAATAATCACTTTGATCATTGAACTGGAAAGTACCACTAAAAGTTTCTGATCAAAGACAGGATTCTTGATTGTTTTTCAAAGCCATCTCATATATTTGTACCCCTGATTTACAGTTTTGATGTTTATCAAAACACTTAATTTTTATGTCATATTAATAACATGTATTGCTCTGAAAATATTTCCTGATACTGTACACACACCTGTTGAACAATGACCCCATAAAGGATACTACGCTTTTGTCAAGGAGTGCTGGAAAGTTATGTATAGTCATGATTTCAGTGTACCTATCAATCAACTGGCTTTAGGAGCAGTATAGGGCTACATTAAGTACAAAATCCTGCATCTTAAAATGGTTTTCTAATCCCCATTTTCCCATTACATTTGTATTTTCTGGATTTGATAATGATAGTCTGATGTGGGAATGATTTCTTATTAATAAAGAAACTGCCTAGGCCCATTTCATAGGCCAACCCTTAGGTAGGCGGAGAAAACAGAACAGGATGCTGGGAGAAAGAAGCTGAGTCAGTGAGTCGCCATGGTTCTCCCACGCCAGACAGATGCAGGTTAAGATCATTCCTGGTAAGCCAGCTTGTGGACTACATAGAATAATAGAAATGGGTTAGATTAATATGTAAGAGCTAGCCAATAAGAGGCTGGAACTATTGGGGCCAGGCAGTGTTTAAAAGAATACAGTTTCCGTGTAATTATTTCGGGGCATAAGCTAAGCTAGCCATGCGGGCGGCAGGGTGCCGGGGACTCAGCCCCGGCGCTCTTATTACAACAATAGTCAACATTTCATTGCTCCATGTATGCTAATTTCTAGAAGTACACATCCATGGCCAAAGAAAACCATACTTATCTGACTGAGTTCATCTTGCTGGGTTTTTCTTCAGATCATCAGACTCATATCTTGCTGTTCATGGTATTTCTCATTATCTACTTGCTCACTGTGTTTGGGAATCTGCTCATCATACTCCTCATTCATGTTGACTCTCGACTTCAAACACCAATGTATTTCCTTCTCAAAAACCTGTCATTAAATGATCTCTGTTTTCTACAACTATTGTTACCAAGATGCTAGTCCAGTTTTTAGTTGTAGAAAAGACCATTTCTTTTGCTGGGTGCTCAATGCAGATGTTTTTTTTCCTCATAATGGGGTGCACAGAAAGCTCTCTTCCAACAGTCATGTCTTACGACAGCTACATAGCTGTCTGCAAGCCCCTGCACTACTCTGCCATCATGACACATAGGGTTTGTGTCCTGCTAGTTGTGGGGTCCTGGGCTAGTGGGATATTTGTGTCTGTAGTAGATACCACATTTACTTTATGCTTGTCATACCAGGGACCAAATCTTATCAATCATTACTTTTGTGAGCCTCCTGCACTCTTGAAGCTGGCTTCAGAAGAGACCTACACAGCTGAGGTGGTCATTTTTGCAATGGGTGTAGTAATTCTCCTAGGTCCTGTTTCTCTCATCCTTTTCTCCTACTGGAATATTATCTTAACTGTGGTTCGAATACAGTCAGGTGAGGGGAGGCTCAAGGTCTTCTCCACCTGCAGTTCCTGTTCCATTGTTGTTATCTTCTTCTATGGCTCAACTATATTTACCTACATGCAGCTCACCTCAAAGAAAATGAGGGAAGGAGATAAGGTAATCTCAGTGTTCTGCTCAATTGTAACACCCATGTTGAACCCATTCATTTATAACCCAAGGAACAAGGATACAAAGGTGGCATTAAGTATTTAAAAGAGAAATAAGATTACAGAATATAGGAGATAATCCCGGCATAAGTCATTCTGAAGTTCATGAATGGTTTAAACATCTTTTTCACTGTGGACTATCTCTAATCTGAGAGTAAAGTTCACTCATGCTTACCAATGAATGCTTGTTCCTGCAGTGCTGTCCAAGATTGTTATTCTTGGTTGCAGCTCACTTAATTAGTGACAATTTTCCCACTGACATTAAACAAATAAAATAAAATCAGTTTAAAATAGTGAGAAAAGTCTATAAACTTTGGCTTTCATGACCCAATCTCTTCCCACTCAGGGCTGTTTCTGTTACTTTAAACCCCATAGCTACTTGCCGAACTCAAATTATTCTACCATTACCCATAACCATCTTTAGAGAATATAGCTTATCTTTTCTAGTTTAATTTTTTTATTTAATTTTTAAAAATTTTACATACTAGCTTTAGTTCTCCCTCCCCTATTACCACGTCTTTCATTCCCCCATCCCTCCTTAATCCACTCCTCAGAGGAGGTAGTGCCTCGCTGGGGTCAACAATGTATGATATACCAAATTAAAGCAGGAGCAAGTCCCTCCCCCTGTCAAGGTTGAGCAAGGTATCCAACCATAGGGAATAGGCTCCAAAAGCCAGTTCATGCACCAAGGATATATCCTAGTCCCACTGTTGCTGACCAATAGGATATCTTGCATAAGCTAATGACTTATGCCAAGCAAGTTTATTAAGAATTACAGATTCATCCCTCCTGCAAAATATGATAGGACAAAGTAGCACAAATCTTGGGGGGATAATCAACTAATGTCTAATTTGACTTAAGGTGTATTCCATGAATTGGAACCCATACCTGATACTGCTTGAGTGACTAAAAACCAGAGACTAGACAGATGGCCCAGAGATCTAGGGTAAAACAAAATGCTGTTGATTTTTAAAAGATAATGATAAAACAACTCCTAATGATATTCTGCTGTACTCACAAATTAGTACTTTGCTCAGCCAAATCATCACCAGAGAAACTTCCCCCTACAGAATGCAGAGAGAGTCTTGGAATGCACAGCTCTAAATGCGATGTCTCTATCTCCCTTCAGAGCTTAGGGAATCCATTATAAGAGGAGGTGGAAAACATAAGAGATGAAGGGAATGAAGAACACCAGGAGAGCAAAGTCCTCTGAATCAACTGAGACAGCCTCACATGAACTTACAGAGACAGAAGCAACAAGCACAGGGCCTCTTGGATCTGTCCCAGGTCTTTTGCATTAATATTATAGTTTTCAGCCTAATATTTTGATGGGACTACTGAGTATTGGAACACATTGATCCCTAATTCTTGTGCCTTCTCTTGGGCTCTTTTTCTTGTGTTGATTTGCCTTGTCCAAATTTTATATGAGAGTTTTTCTTTTATATTTTATTTTGTTATGTTTTTCTTATCTCTTAGGAGCCCCCTTTCCCCTAAGGAGAAGCAAAAAAAGTGAATTTGGTAGGAGGGTAGGTAGGAAGGAACTGGGGTGAGTAGAGGAAAGGGAAACTATAATCAGAATATATTATTTGAGAAAGGGCTCTATTTTTTTAAATTTATTTATTTATTGAGGATTTCAGCTCCTCCCTGCCACCACCTCCCATTTCCCTCCC
>NC_022015.1:13110266-13114306 GCF_000317375.1 Microtus ochrogaster
TTGCTGGGTCCAAGGGTAGGTTGATCCCGAATTTCCTGAGGAACCGCCACACTGCTTTCCAGAGTGGTTGCACAAGTTTGCTAATCAATACAACACTAGGGCTAGCTCCTTTAACAAACTGGTCATTTCTCTGTAACTAGACATATTTAAAAAATTTATAGGACATATGAAATTTGCCTTTCTGGATCTGAGTTACCTCAATCAATCTGATGTTTCATAGATTTTATTGATTTTCCTTCAAATGTCAAGGTGTCATTAATTTTTTCTGTTGTGTAGTAATCCATTGTGTAAATGTACCACATTTTCCCTATTCATTCTTCAGTTGAGGAGCATTTAGGTTGTTTCCAGGTTCCGGCTATTACAAATAGTGCTGCTATGAGCATAGTTGAACACATTTCCTTGTAGTATTGTTGAGCTTCCTTTGGGTATATAACCAAAAGTGGTATTGCTGGGTCTTGAAGTAGGCTGTTTTCTAATTTTATGAGAAATTGACATAATGATTTCCAAAGCACCTGTACCTTTTGCACTCCTACCAACAATGGAGGAGTGTTCCCTTTACCCAACATCCTCTCCAGTATAAGCTGTAATCAGTGTTTTTGATTTTAGCCATTCTGACAGTTGTAATATGGACTATCAGAGTTGCTTTGATTTGCATTTCTCTGATGGCTAAGCATGGTATTTCCTTAACTTTTACAGCCCTTTTAGATATCTCTGTTGAGAGTTCTCTGTTTGGGTCTATACCCCCTTTTTTAATTGGATTATTCTTTTGATGACCAATTTCTTGAGTTCTTTGTATATATTGGAGATCAGTCCTCTGTTTGATGTGGGATTGGTGACGATCTTTTCACATTCTGTAGGCTGTTGTTTAGTGTTGTTGACTGTGTTCCTTGCTTTACAGAAGCTTTTCAGTTTCATGAGGTCCCATTTATTAAATGTTGCTCTCAGTGTCTGTCCTACTGGGGTTATATTTATGATGTGGTCTCCTGTGCCAAAGTGTTCAATTGTATTTCCCATAAGTGACTTTTAGGCAGAAAACAAAGAAAAACCAGCCTACAATTCACAACCTTAGAGAACTTAGGCAAAAAATAGGACCCTAATAGTTACACATTTGGATCTAATCTACATGGAAAGTAGGACAAACTAAGGTGAAGGGAAATTACTCTTTCCAAGGAATCTGGTCTTGATTTAATTCGTGAAGGAATAATTTGTTTATCTCTCCACCCCTCTTTCCCATCTGGCTTCTAAGGAGAATAAGCATTCTTTAGGAACTGTATTCCACAGGTGTTCTGGAGGTGCTATTAACCGAAGGACTATAATGACTATAAAGACTGTGGATACCCACTGCCTCTTCATCCATCTAAAAGTTACTCCCAGAATTTCTTCTGTTTCTTGTTGTATCAGATCAAACCTTTTAGGGGTTCCTTTCTTGTTCTTCTTATCTGCTTGGGTTTGGGCATTCAAAGCAGGCAGGGCCAGTTATAACCTGCATCCACTGACCTGGAGACACACATGGAAACTGGGATCTCCCCAGAAGCTGTGTGACTCTGCAGATGTGTTTGCACAGACACGCAACCCTGTCCCTGTTCTCAGGCAAAATGAATGACTCATCTAGTTGTCAGTGAGTTCTTGATTTCTCCTTAACTTGGTGATTGATCCTGGGAGTTTCTCTGTCAAGACCTTTTGAATCCCTAACCAGCATTTCAGGTCTCAGCAGCCCGCAGCCTCTTTTCTCCCAGTTGAGAACATGAAAGTGTGTGTTTTCATACATATGGTTACTTATTAACTCAACTAACTTTGATTACATTTCTTTTTTATGTTGGGTGCTATTGGAAAACGGGCAATAGAAATAAATGACTATTTCTCAGTTGTGAAGTAGCAGCCTACGTAGGAAAGTCCTACAAATTTAGGCGGGAATTCTAAACTCATGTCCACAGTGGTTTGGATATCATTTGGCCCAGGGTCTAGGGAGTCCCAAACCAGGAAACCCTGGCAGGAATAAGTGTGTGTTTAGAGAAGTGACTTTCTTCTGAAAGCTCACACAGACCTAATTTGACTGACCTGCCGTGGGAAGTACCTCTCTCCTCTACCTCTGTAAACCACACAAACTGCAGCCCTAGAGGAGGGAGGATTCACATCCTCCCAGTAAGGACAAAAATGTCTGACCAATATCCACAATTTCAGGATATGTCTGGTTGCTTGTCCCTTAATCCGCCATCATTCATCTCTCCAGTCCATCAAATCTGAAGGTTAGAGGAATTTAACATTTATCTAAAAATGAAAATAAGCTTTCTACTTGTTTAAACATGTGTCTTTGTTCTTTGTTCATTGTTGAGTCTTACCTAATTCTTGTCAGTGAGGACTTAGATAATTTGCATAATTTTTTTAAGAAATCATAGGTTTTCATTGCTGATTTTAAGAACTGTTGTACCTTGAGAATAATAAAAACATCTGTTCAATTTTAAAATTATTTTCCAAGATACATTTTCTCTCCTTTTACTTTTTTTTTGAGTTTGGGAGAAGGAAAGGTTTATTTGATACTACTACCAATATATTACTTCTACATCTTAGTCCATCATTGATAGAAGTCAGGGCAGCAACTCAAGCTTCTTTGGCTTACAAAAAAACAGGATACTAAAGGTTTGCTAGCTAGCCAGCTGATGCAGACACCATGAAAGAGGGCTGCATACTGACTTGCTCCCCGTGGCTTGCTCAGTCTACTTTTATAGAACCCAGGACCACGAGTCTTGGAATGGCATCACTCATAGTGGGCTGTGCCTTCCCCATTAACCACTAATTGAGAAAATGCTGTATAGGCTTGCCTACAGTCCAGTCTTTGAAGTCCTTGTTTTTACAGATAATCGCTAGGACACCAGGAGTGTTAAACACACAGGGTTGTCTCTTCAAAGTGAGAGATGTAGAACTTTTCTTCTGCCCACGGGCTGGGCACCACATGGTTAATAGCCTGGTGATGTCTGTGCTATCTACATGGTCAGGCCACACCAGTTTCCCCAATCTCTTAACTTGGGCTTGCTTATCTCAGTCAATCTATACTGATATCCTCCCCCCAAACCCTTATTATGATCTTGTTTATCTTGATCCTGCTTCCTCCGTTAATCTTTAGAGCCTATCTTCATGGAAGATATCACTTTTACTTTGAAAGAGTGTTAATGTAGACACATCTTAAACTTTGTTGTGCACATGTGGCTAATTATCACTGGGAAACTTTTACCCAATTTTTAGATATTCCTAAAACCACCCAGTGTTAGACTCTTGATGTTTGAGCAAAGTTGGCTACTGAGTCCTGGTAAACCAGACTTCCTTCTTTCCACTAGCAGATTGACACTCTGCTGACTTTGGTGTTTGCAGAGACCCTTACATAGTCTTATAGAGGGATTTTCTTAATTGGGGTTTTCTCCTCTTTGATGACTTCAGCCTGTGTCAAGCTGACATAAAATTAGCCAGCACAGTTGACCCCTTGTCAATCGACACACAACGCATTTTAAAACAGAATCTTTCATATTTTGGCTCATCCCCAAGATCTCAGATTAATTAATATCATGACTATAAAATATATTAGAAACTTAAAAATGTACCACAGACTTTATCAATTTAAACACTTTTAAAGCTCAATTTCTATAACAATCCTATGTCTCTTTTAAAATCTCTCTATTTTAGAATTCAAATTCTCTCAACTGTGAGATCCTATAAAATAAAAAATAAGTGAATGCATTCTTACTTCAAGAAGAAAGAACCAGGGCACAGCCGCAATCTAAACAAAACAAAGTCACACTCCAAAGCCTTTTGTGCATGGTGATAGATATGAATCTATTTTCATTCTTCTATATGTTGATATCCAATTACGCCAGCACCATTTGTTAAATATGCTTTCTTTTTTTCCATTTTATATTTTTTTGCTTCTTTTTTGGAAATCAGGTGCTTGGAGGTATGCAGATTAATATCTGGGTCTTTGATTCAGTTCCATTGGTTCTGCTGTCCCTTTTTATGCCAATACCAGGCCTGTTTTCAGTACTGTAGCTCTG
>NC_022015.1:13114409-13128135 GCF_000317375.1 Microtus ochrogaster
TTCTTTTGAGGTCTGTGAAGACTTTTTCCGGGATTTTGATGGGCATTACATTGAATCTGTAAATTGCTTTTGGTAAGATTACCATTTTTACTATGTTAATTCTACCTACCCAAGAGCAGATCCAGACTATTTGGTGTTCTTTTAGCCACTTGTGTCTTTATAGGCATATCTTTCTTTAGGTTGGGAAAGTTTTCTTCTGTGATTTTTAAAATATATTTTCTGTGCTTTTGAGTTGAACTTCTCCTTCTTCTATACCTATTATTCTTAGATGTGGCCTTTTCATGGTGACTAATATTTCCTGGATATTTTGGGTTAAGTGTTTCTTAGATTTAATGTCTTTTTTTTTAACTGATGTGTCTATTTCCTCTATTGTATCTTCAGTGCTTGAGATTCTCTCTTCCATCTCTGTATTTTACTTTTCATGCTTGTGTTGTGGTTCCTGATCATTTTCTCATGATTTCTGTTTCTATATTTCCTTCAGCTTGTGTTTTCTTTATTGTATCTATTTGTATTTTCAACTCTTGAATAATTTCTTTCAAATGTTTGATTGCTTTATCTCAGTTTTCTTTAAGAGATTTGCTGATGTCTTCACATGTTTTTTTGTTTGCCTTTTCCTCCATTTCTTTCAGGGAATTTCTCATTTCTTCTTTAAGAGTTTCAAATATTCTCCTGAAGTTATTTTTTTAGGTCATTTTCTTCTTCATCATCCATATTTATTCGTTCATGTCTTGCTGTTGTAGGGTCTTTAGGTTTTACTGGTGTTGTGTTACTTTTTGTGGTGTTGCATGTGTTCTTACATTTTCTACTCATCCTTTCCCCTAATAGGTATGGTTGTGGTTGTCTGAGATTTTGTTAATTAATCTTCTAGGTGCCAGTGCATCCAAGCTCATATGGTTGTTCCTCATGGTACATTCAGTGCCACAGTTCTAGTTACCCTATTGCTTACTGTGTGTTCCTGGAGATAGCTCAGCACTCTTGGGCTTTGCTCTGCACCCTTGGAGTTTGTTTTCTCATGCCTTCTTTGGCCTAGGTTACTGGCTTTGCCCTGTTTCTTTAAATCCTGGTCTGGTTCCCCTTCTGCAGAAGTCCTTGCCTTGGAGTTGGTCCTGCAAAGGTCTTTGGATTCGGTCTACTGCCTCATAGTTCCAGGCTCTGGTGCAACCAGATCAGAAGTTGATGTGGCTCAGGCTTACCCCTCAGATGTCCCAGACTCTTGTTTGGAACCACAGAGGTTTCAGGTTCCTGCCTATTCCCTTTCATGTCCCAGACCAACATCTGGACCCATAGAGGTCCTGGCTCAGGCCTACTCCCTCTGAGGTCCCAGACTCATGTCTGTCACTGCAGAGATCTCTGGTTCCTGCCTACTCCCTTGGAAGTCCCAGATTCATGCCCAGACTGGCAGAGGTCCTGGCTCAGGCCTAGTTCCTCAGAGGTCCTAGACTCATGCCCAGACCCACCAGGGTTCTGGCTTAGGTTTACTCCCTTGATGGTCCCCGATTCATGTCCAGACCCTCAGCAGGTTCTGGTTCTGGTTCTGGTTCTGGTTCATTCATTCAGCAGTTATTCCCCCATACCTGTTCTGGTGGAGTTTGCTGCCTTCGGTGTGCTCTGGACCAGGTTTCTGGCTCAGTCCTGGTCTGCCAGTGTCCCTGGACTGGAATGGCTCCAGGTTCCTGCTCATATGGATCTTGCTTCATCAGGCCCACTCTGGCCTATGTAGCTGATTCAGTCCCATTGCTGTATAGTTTGTTGCCTTATTCCTGCTCCAGTCCCGAGTCTCCTTTTACTTTTAACAATAACACCTACTGTTATAAAAAAATACCACTTAGAGAAATACAAATTGCAACTGTCAAAGTCATTAGCTTTTCTTAAATTTTCTTTATTCTTCAGTTTTGGTCAATATTTAGGGAAGATTTTTGCCACCAAAGGTGCATGAACAGATGGATAAACAGATAAACCAAGGACAGACAAATATGTAGACTATGTTGTTTAATGAACATGCAAGTTTTTTTAAAAAAAATAAATCATTAGTGCATGTTTATTATATTGCTTACATTTACAGTAAAGTCTATTTCAAATTTATATATATTGGTCAAATATTTTAAGTCTGCTTATTGAATCATTTCTAATAATCTGTGTTTACCACGAGGTTGTGGCTTACCAGGAATGATTCAGCATGTCTGACTCTGGGCAACTCCATGGCGACTCTTTCTGCCTGCCTTCTTTCTCCCAGCATTCTGTTCTGTCTTCCCTGCCTATCTAAGGGCTTGGCCCTATCAAAAGGCCAAGGCAGTTTCTTTATTCAACCAATGAAAACAACACAAATACAGAATGAACTTCTACACCATTTACCCTTTTCTTTTTAAACAAAAAAAAAAGAAAGGCTTTCACTTTAACATAGTAAAATTACATATAACAAAACAGTTATCAAGCAAGAATTACACTTACAATATTTACATCTATTTTATCTTTTATCATAGCAATGGAAAACTATAATTATCTGTCTATTCTTCAACTCCATCAAAGACTCCAGAAGAATATTACCCAAGTAAACAGGAAGTACATTGTAAGCAGTTTCCAAAACTCTAGAAATGATAAAGACATCTTGCTGCCTGGACAGTCACCCAAAGTTCTTCTGTACCTTTGGGGCATCCATCTTCAGCTATAGGCCCATAGGATCCAGCAGACTTTTCCATGAAGAAGGAAATTTCAAAGACAGTTCAGTCACTTTCTTCTGTGTAATGTAGAATGTCTCGCAGACTCTTTCATGAACCAGGAACCCTGAAGGATCATCTCATCATTAGGCAAGTTCAGCAGTCCTCTCTCTGCAGGTTCGTTCTGTCCAGTTAAGCAGTCCAGGCAAGAGCATTTCTTGCCCAAATGGCTAACCAACTCCATAAGGAACCTCTTTGATACACATCTTCTTCTTGAAGTAGATTTGTGCTGCCAGGAGCAGACATGTCTCATTGTCATGAAAATCCCTAAGTTATTAAGACATTAAATGTCATATTCGATAGTCTTTGAAAGATATGAAGAATGTCTGTCTAACTGAAATATATCTCTTTATATCTAGAAAATATAACATGACTACAAGCTTGACTATTATCTATGATTATCAATTAACAACCAATATTTCCTAATTTATAATACATTTTAAATGATCTACCAAATCACAATAGCGTAATCAAGAGCAGAAATATACATATAACAAGATTGACCTTAAATTTATATCAATAAAGCAAGATTTATACCAATACAAATTATTCATCTCTATATCATATTCCCCTTTAAATGTAAAAGAACATTTATAAGCAATATTTGAGAATATGGGTGCAGTTATTTCTCTGCAAACTGCTTCATGCTGTATGGGGGTGCTGTTAATCAGGTCTGTCATGGTATACCCTGTTTGCTAGGTTCCTCTCAGTCAACAGTTGAGCAAAGTAATTTTTTGAGGGTGTTTGTAGCAACCTTTCAGGAGGGTGTGGTCTATCATACCATATTGGTCTAGAAGCAATCCACAGGGTCTCATCTTCTGTGAAAACAAAAGAAGAACCTCTTTTCCAAATCATCATATCCTTAGACCCAAATTTTGAAGTCAAGATTCCTTTAAAACATATATGTTGGTTTAGCTTGGCAGCTCATACAATAAAATGGTTTTTTGTACTTAGTTCCTTTACAGTGAAAAAATTTAAAGAAAACACAACAATATACATAATCCAGGCTCTCTGTGAATTTTCCATTTTTACATGGCTTATTTTTCTTTACTTCTTTTAGTCTGTGACTATTTGTACTCTTAAAGACACTACCCTTTTTAAAAGCATTAACTTTATATTAAGACTCTGTATATTCTTTATTTTTTCTTTCCCAAGCCTACAACTTTATCAAACACCATGACCCATTTAGAGGTCTTTTATGTCTGAATCTGTCCTATTGCATTGTTTTTAATTCTCTACTGTGTTGAAGAGCTTTTAAAATGCTAAGTGGCTTGGTTGCAGCTACTCTAGATGCTGGCTCCACCTCTCTCCAATTTCAAAATAATGGACATACCATTTCTGCTGGCTCTGGGGCCTCCAGGTAGGAGCTGCACTCAGCATTTTAACTCTGAGAATGAGCATGCAGTGTATCAACTCTTTCTTTCTAAGTTACAGTCAAATCTGCCATGAGGAGCACTATGCAGGCTGAAAACATCTCTTGTGTATGATGGCAAGAATCCACCATGCTCTCCAGCCAGTCTAAGCCTGATCACACAGTCTACCCAGGCAGTAAGCACAGAGCCATTGGCATGGTCTCAAAGTACTTTCTTCCTGATCCCAAGTGGGCATAGAAACACAAGGGTCCCACAAATGTCATTAAAATGTTTTATAGCTGGAGTTTGCAGTGGCAGCACAGCCCAGGAAGCCAAGTTTTAAAACTGCTCAACTTTTTTTTTATGGCTTCTCAGTCAGGAAATTCTCTCCTTCGCATGCCACTAACAAACAGCAAAAAGCTGTGCTAAACTCTCTTTCTCTCCTTTTTAAGCCCTCTCTGGTTTTTAAGTGGATTTAGTCCATCACTTTGGGTGCCACTCTGTAGTAAAGAGGAGTGGGCCGCATCCCACTGCCTGGCTAGCTTAACCCCTGAAATAACCACACAGAAACTGTATTAATTAAATTACTGCCTGGCCCATTATATCTAGCCTTGTCTTGGCCAACTATCACATCTTGATCTAACCTATTTCTAATAATCTATATGTAACCACGAGGTCATGGCTTACCGGGAAAGATTCAACATGTCTGTCCCTGGTGACTCCATGGCGGCTCTCTCTGCCTGCCTTCTTTCTTCCAGCATTCTGTTCTGTCTTCCCTGCTTATCTAAGTGCTTGGTCCTATCAAAAGGACAAGGCAATTTCTTTATCCAATCAATGAAAGCAACACAAATACAGAAGGACCTATTACACCATATGATATTTTGTATTTGGTACATATGCTATATAATACACCTATCTTAGATTTTACTTGTTTTAATTGAAAGATATGTATTTATCAGATGCAATGCAATGCTCTGGTACACATATAAAAACACAATAAAGGTAATTAATATGTCTATCTCCTCAATTTTTATCATTTTTATGAGGAAATTCAAAGTAGTATTTTCTACATGTTTTGAAACATATGATTATTAATTGCAACCCCTTTACAACACTACAAAAACCCAGAGCTTGCTCCATCTGTGTAATTGTATTTTTCTATGTGTTAACTGGTTCTTCTATATGTCTCTTTCTCAGATTATGGTAAGCACTATTGTTATTATGTCACCAACTATACATGCTCATGATAGAGCAGCTGCTGAGGGCCCTCACTATGTACTGTGTCATCACTGGTTCAGAGTAACATGGCCAGTAACCATGACCTGAAACCTTGAGCTTAATAAATCCTCCTTCCAAATTGGTTTTCTCAGGTAGTTTGTTTTCACAACAATGGAAAGCTGATTCAATATAATATCTTGACTTGCAGTTGTCTCTCTTTCCATCTCTCTCTCTCCTTCCTTCCTTCCTTCCTTCCTTCCTTCCTTCCTTCCTTCCTTCTTTCCTTCATTCTTTCTTTGTTTCATCTCCATAAATAAATCATTCTTTTATTTGCCGAGTGTTTTCAGGTTCACTGAAACTTATTCAAAGAATCAAAATAAATGAAAAGTAACTAGCAAACTTCATTAAAAAACAAAACAATAGGACAGATCAGAAAGAAACATGCTGTCAAGAGTGACACCAGGCTCAGTGGCTTCTTCTGTGGGTGCTAAAGGAATGTGAAATTTGTTTAATTGGGATGGCCTCTATTTTGATTGGCAGATTTGGATTATGTAAGCCTTTTTTCATTATTCATGTCCCTTTCCATATTAATCTGATTGTAATCATGTCCATTACAAACTAAGCAGAAACTTAAGATGGGAAATGGAAGATTCTCATAAAAATTCATTTGCAGAAAATTGTTTACCTTATTGTTTATGCACCCCAAATCAGCTCAGGCTCAATTAGCTCCCTTCCCACTTACCTGTACATGAATGTCTCAAATCAACTCAGGCTGTATTTGCCCCTTCCCAGTTACCTGCATGAAAATGGTGAATATGATCTCAGGCTGGGTTAGCCCCCTCCCTAGTTACCTGTATGGGAATGGCCCAAATCAGCTCAGGCTGCATTAGCCTTCTTCCAGTTACCTGTCAGTGAATGGAGTACATCAGCTCAAGCTAGATTAATCCCCTTCCCTGTTACCTGTATGTGACTGGCGTACAACTGGTTAGAGTCTGTGTTTGAAGGTCAGTAAAAGGAGGAAAAATAACCTGTTGTTCAGAGAGTGGTGTTCACACAGCTTGATGCAAATGGGGTTCTTAGTCTGATAACAGGTTTCAAGGAACATTGTCTGAAATGGTTGTCTCTGTGTGAATAGTACATACAGCCAACGATTTCAGACTACAGAGTTTACTATTAAATGAGGGATATGTGCATAGACCAAGTAGAGTTCTAGATTGCTAACTATTCTGAACACTGATTACTACTGTGGTTCCACGGGGATCTAAGTTTTTGTGATGTTTGTATCTTATTGCTCATTGGATTAATTATCCCTCCTGCTTTGTCTTTTGGCAGCCTGATTATACTTAGATTCAAAAAAGATCTTTTTATATTTGAACCAAATGCGATTCTGTGAGTATTTTTATAAATTTATTTTATTTTATATACTTTTGTTAAAAAAGAAAACAAACTATCTTTTTCATTTTACATACCAATCCCAGTTCCCTCTCCCTCCCCTCCTCCCATCTTCTCCACCTATTCCTCTAACTCATCACCCTCCACTCCTCAGAGAGGGTAAGGCACATTGCTTTGGGGAATATTCAAGGACCTCCCTACAATAGCTAGGCTGAGCAAGGTATCCAGACAAAGACAATAGGTTCCCAAAAAGCCAGTAAAAGCAGTAGGGATTAATCCTGGTGCCACTGCCAGTGGCCCCACAGTCTTCCATAGCCATACAACTGTCACCCACATTCAGAGGGTCTAATTTGGACCTATGCTGGTTCCTTCCCTGTACAGCTGGATTTGGTGAGTTCCCATTAGCTCAGGCAAATCATTTCAGAGTATGTCCCCATCATGATATTGACCTCTCTGCACATATTCTCACTTCTCCCACTCTTCAACTGGACTTTGGGAGCTCAGTCCAATGCTCTGCTGCAGGTCTCGGGTCTTTGCCTCTGCTTCCATCAATTACAGGTTGAAGGTTCCATGGTAATATTTAAGATACTTGGTCTGATGACAGGCAAGGCCAGTTCAGGCACCCTCTCTTCTATTGCTCAGGTTTTAGCTGAGGTCATCCTGTGGACTCCTGGGAATATCTGTAGTGCCAGGTTACGTGCTAGCCCCACAATGGCTCCCTCACTTTAAATATCTCTTTCCTTGCTCTCCATCTCTCTCTGTTCTTTGGTGTGGGAGGTACTTCGCTCTATGTGTTGTTTTCATTGGTAAATGAATAAAGAAACTGCCTTAGCTTGTTGATAGAGAAGAACTTAGGTAGGCGGGGAAGACAACTGAATGCTGGGAGAAGGAAAGAGTCAGAGGAGAAGCCATGGATCTGCTGCCTGAGAAAGACACTGGCTAGAATTTTGCCAGTAAGCCACAGACAAGTGGCAATACACAGATTAATGGAAATGGGTTAAATTAAGATGTAAGAGTTATCCTATAAGAAGTTAGAACTAATGGGCCAAGCAGCGTTTTAATTATTCTGTGTGATTATTTTAGTTCTGGGTGGCCAGGGCAAACAAGCAGCCTGCTCCTTGCAACAGTTCTTCCTCTATCTTAACCATCCCATTCCTTCAACTTCTTCTCCTCTTTTTCTCCTTCTCTTTCCCCCCTTCAACCTCCCTTCTGCCCAACCATCGTGCTCCCAATCTTATCAGGCAATCTTGTCTATTTCCTCTTTCCAGAAATTTATGGAATTACCAAATAATGGGGCAAAACAGTGACCCAAGTAGACATCTTAAGTTGCCATATAAAATCCCTGGAATTTGTACCAGAAATTGTTTACATCTTGTCATGAGACAAAGAGGTCCAACTTGATTCCTCCAAACATTACAGGCTACTGCCAATGCTTTTGGTTACTCTCCACAACTTAGTGCTATGAATTTCTTGCTGAAGACATCACATGTATTTAAACATGGAGAAATCAAGCTAGCATCCAATTAGCAGATTCCTTCCTGATGACTAACATCCATGTTCCTGCATGGTACAATGGGTACTCCTAGACTAGAAAAATAATAATCATCAATAGCACAAGCTATAAAGCCCAAGAACTATAATAGTGGTAAACCTTCAAAAGTACTGGTACAGTAGTGGCAAAAATGTGATGGCAGTAACGAACTACTTTTAAAAGTGAGATTTGAGGCCCACTCCATGAGATAGAATCAACATCTGGCACGACTAAAATGGTCAAGTATCTGAGACCTAGATAGGCCAGAGATCCCAAGGAACATCTACTATTATAGATCCACTAAATGAACAGAATAATGAAATGACTCCTAATGATATGTTGTATGTGTTTTCTATTGTGAATTGTACATGTATTAGTTTGAACATCTCTTTCAGTTTTACTTAGATATCTCCTTAGTGAATAGCATACTCTTGAGATCATATTCCCCAGTACCACACAGAGAGGAGGTAAAATACAGTTGTAACAGCAAAATCACCAATCCATGGAAATGCAATTACTTTAAAATAAATCAACTCAGTAATTCATCACCAATGAATATAAGACAATGAATATATAATAAATATAAGATGCTAATTCTAATATGGAATGGGCAAGAAGTTAAGAAGCATTTGGGCATAATTGTGGGAATAGTAAATGAGTGAGATAAATAAAGAAGTCATCAAAAGTACAAAAAAGGAAATTACACATACACAAATACACATGTATATGCACATCACATCGTACTGTTACTTAAGTCAGTCCAGGATGATATTTGAACGACCATGGGGAAGAGTAAAAAAAGAACACAGGGTATTTCTTAGGGATGAAGAATAGTTAACCTCAGTACAGCAAGAGTTAAATTAGATATTAAACAAAAGTGTTCATTAGTAGCAACTAGACATGCATTTCATGAAGGAATTCTCAATCACCCTAATGCATTGTAAACTAAAAGGCAGTCTAAATAGTTATAGCTATTCACGGCATTGTTGAAGTAGGCAAAATGATTACAATATAAAGCAGTCACATAGTTATAAACTTTTAAATGAATTTAAAAGCAAATCCTGGGTTGACTTGAATAACTAGAATCCAAAACATCACAGAGATACTTGCTCATTGAAGTTTCTTGTGGCACTGTTCTTAAATGACAAAGTCATCAAACCAACTTGGGTGATCCAAAACAGGAGAATCAATAAAATGTGGGGTGTGGATACACAATAGTAAGTTGTATCATTTTGAGGAAAATGGGTGAATCAAGACAATCACTATACACAAATTAAGCTGCTTTCACAAAAATATTTTTCATTTGCTGTTTTGAGGTATTACAGTCACACAAATTGTGTATAGATATATAAAAGTAAAAATGATACTGTCTAGGAGATCTAAGGGAGATATGAGGGAAGAGAGACACACAAAAGGGTAGGGAGGAATGCTCTCAGTGCATTTTTAACTTAAAGTGGAATGCCCTTATTGTAATTTTTAACTTAAAAATTAACAAAATATTCAAAAGAAGAATTCTACCATTTCTATTTGATTGAATTCAATCTATTTTCAATTTCAAGAATTGTTACTTTAAAAGGATAGAGAGTGTTAAAGTATCACACAATTATCAAGTTTATGTACCAAATTCTGGAACTGTGCCCAGGGAAATAAAATAAATATTCAAACTATAATTATTGAGTGCATGCAACAATGAAGAGAATGGCTGTGTTGCTAATAATGCATGTGATGGTTTGGTTGTTATGTGAATGTTTTGGGTATATAGTTATATACCTAATTAGGCCAAGTTCAGTACTGATTTGTGTGGCTTAAGAGATGATAAACTTCTGTGCTATCCCTCTTCTATCTCTCTTCTTATCCACGTTTCTTCTTTCCTCCATTCTTATGTCCTCAGCTCACCACTAATTTCTTTTTACTTCATATTTTTTAAACTTCAATTTAATTTCTTTCACATAGCTACTAAGTAGAGAAAAAAGGATGAAAAGAAAGTAATGGAAGAATAGGATAAACAAAGGAAAATATTGTAAGAAAATCTGCTTATTTTTCAACAGTGGTCAACTCAATCATGACACACATTTCAAACCTATTATTTTGCAGTTATTCTCCTAAGAGCCCCTTTAACATCCTTGTTCCTCAGGCTGTAAATGATAGGATTCAGCATGGGGGTCACTGCTGAATAAAACACTGAAATAATTTTATCCTTTTCATTCATTATCTTGGAGTTTGGTCTCATGTAGGCAAATATTCCTGAGCCATAGAAGAGGACAACAACAATGAGATGGGAACCACAGGTAGAGAAGACCTTTAGCCTCCCTTCCACAGACTGCATCTGGATCACAGTGGAGATGATGTTCCAATAGGAGATGAGGATGAGGGAGACAGGAGCTAGAAGGATTATCACACCCATTGCAAAGATGGCCATTTCTGTGCTGTAGGTGTCTGCTGAAGCCAGCTTCAGGAGGGCAGGAGGTTCACAGAAAAAGTGGTTAATGACATTGCTTCCTCGGTAAGGGAGGTGCAAAGTGAAAGTAGTATCTATCAGGGACACAAATGTACCACTGGCCCAGGATCCTGCAGCCAGCTGGACACATACCCAGTGTGTCATGATGTTGGAGTAGTGCAGAGGCTTACAGACAGCAACATACCGGTCATAGGACATCACTGCCAGGAGTGCACACTCTGTACACCCAACCAGAAGTAACACGACAATCTGTGTTGAGCATCCAGCAAAAGAAATGGTTTTTCTCTTCACCAAGAAGTGGACGAGCACCTGGGGAACTGTGGTGGTAGAAAAGCAGAGATCGGCAAAGGACAGGTTCCTAAGGAAGAAGTACATGGGAGTGTGGAGTCTGGGATCTGAGTGGATGAGCACAATGATCAGCAGATTTCCCAGAACAGTGAGCAGGTAGATGAGGAGAAAAAGGAAGAAGAGCAGGACTTGCGTCTGTGGGTCCTGTGAGAGGCCCAGGAAGATGAATTCTATCACTGAGGTTCTGTTGTGCTCACCCATGTATTTGTCTCGCTGCAGAGCATCAAGGGAGGAAACACACACACACACTTTGTATCAGAACGTCTGAGCAACTTATATTTTATCAATCATAAAAATGAGCTATTGATTTTTTTCTCTTCATAGTTTCCATATTTCAAAAGATTGAATTATTTTTCTTGTAGTTCTAATGATTGAAAGCCAATGTTAATTTTCTCTTTACATAAAGATTTTAGCAGTATTAGTCAGAAAGGATCATTTTGAATGTGATACATGAGCAAACCTCATCTAGTTCACTAAAGACATTGGGAGAAGTCTGTGGTGCTGCTCACAGTACACCTTTCCTTTATGTAGGTTTGGGAAGCAAGCAACTTCATTTGACTTCAACTAGCTATATTTTATTCTACAAACTCTATAACATTTAATGAGTCTGCTTATTAGTTTAATCTACCAGATAATTCTGAAGAACCGTTTTGTCAATATTAAAAAGTAAGACAAATGGAATAGTGTTCTGTGGTCTTGATGTTGCCAAAATGTATTTTCTTTAAAATAAAGAATATATTACTTAAAATATTTCCTCCTTGGCTCTGGCACTCAGTAGTATAATAAAAACTTTCAGCAGTCTGTCTTTTCTTTCCACAGGATTTTTAAGTATTAATGTCAACAGTTAAAATCTGCTGGCATGACCTATTGTACATTGTTATTAATGGTTTCATTATATTCACTTTTAATTATTTTAAGTCTGTGTGAGATAGTTTCTATTTGTGTAGTAAAGAAGATATGAAAGGGCTCTCTGGAAGAATAAAAAAGTCAGTGATCTCATCCAGCTGTGAGACCTTTGAACTGCAATGCCAACTTGCTAGGTCAGCTGTGCATGTCAGACAGCGGCATATCTCTTATGGAGGTTATCAACTGTTCTCTGGGTTTCAGGCTTATCTGCAGGAGAAAATACATGCCTAGTACTATAAACCCTGTCAAAAAGCTGTGCATATGGAAGTCATTGGCCACATAGGGAAATTTCTAGCTATGGTGTCTGACTGCCTACTTAATATTTGTGTTTATACTCATAGACAGATGTTAGTCTCAGCTTTTCGGTGCTGTGAACTGTGGTGAATACTGACTTGTACCAATCAAATTGTTGTAAAATAGTGGCTTTTGAGTGCTAAGCATAACATATACATTACTTCGTGTAAGGTTCAGGGAATAGAGATTTGGGGGAAGAAGAAAAAGGAGAGGAAACAATAGATAAAGTGGAGGAGGAGAATAAAAAGAAGACTATAAGAACTGGGATATAGAAAATGGCTATGAAATTCTATAGCCAAAGAATAGAACCATGTTTGCCAACATGATCTCAACAGGTTCAGTTTTCTGAACAAAACACATAGAAGGCTGTCTTTATTATGTATTGGGGGCTGTTAAAACATCCTGCCACTCCTTGCTGAGCTGTTGGCAGCTAATAGACTTCAGAAGACAGACATTCATTTTCTTAGTTTGTATAACCAGTAGTCACCTCAGTATGATATAATGAAAAGTTGTAAATCTGTGGCCTAGGTTTATCTGTTGCTCACTGTGTAGCCAAGGCTGCCTTCAGCATGTGATCCTTCTGCCTTGGTCTCCTGAGTAGAAGAATTGTAAACATGTGCCGTCTGGTCTGCCTCAGTAACATTATGCTGTGTATCTTAAATATGCACAATAAAAATCATCTAAAATTTTAAATTTTGGAAAATATTTGCAAATATGCTCAAGAGAAGTTTGCATTATTCCTAATTGATGATGATTTCTTAAAATTAGTAATGAATACACAGAATCGCCCTAGAAAGTATATAAAAGATTAAATCCCTGTTTTCAAAATAGATAAAGCCACATATAAAGCCTGAGTCAAAATATATTTACTAAACCAATCAAAAATCAGATATGATATTTTGTCTTCTGAGTAAAAATTTAAATGATTTAATTTCCTACTGTGATGATACAGCAAAATAACAATGACAGAATAGTACGTGAAAAACAATCATTTCCACTTTGCATATGCCACATCACCTACATTTTTACATGGTTTGTAAATAGATCTGTTTGTGTATGTGTGCATTCATAATTTACATTTATTTTGCAGGCATTTTTCCAATGACCATGAACAGCCAGCTGTTAGAGCCAGGAAAGCAGTGTAATTTACTGACTAGGATTGGGTCTCTACAACTCAACTTGTGTTCAGAGTCTGGCTTGTATATGCTTTCTGCTCATCCAGAGGACATGAGCTCAATCTCCTGCACACTCATTGGTAGCCCACAAGGGGGTAGTCTCATACATGTGACACACACAAACACATAAAAACTTACATACACATGCATGCAAGTAAGTAAGCAAATAAGTAAATAAATAATTCTTTCAATCCTGGTTTATCTAGTTGATGGATTGCTCAAAGCAAGTTACTTAGCTTGCTTTGCATAGTTTTGCTCAGCTGCAAAATGGTAACACAAATTATTCTTTTTTTTAAAATTTATTTATTTATTAAGGATATCTGCCTCCTCCCCGCCAC
>NC_022015.1:13128854-13134848 GCF_000317375.1 Microtus ochrogaster
AAAGTTTATTACTTAAAGAAAGGATAAACCACGTAAAGGGTAATAATAGAGAATTTAATCATAAACAGTTATCTAAAATGCAATGTTTGAAATGGAATGATAGAGAAATAATAGAAGCTCTAACATTTTAAGAATGAGATGAATAATGATCATAACAGTATATATGTTTTAATTGCCTATTAAATTTAGAACTCAAAATATAAGTGAGGATATGGGTATTTCAAGCCATTTATTTTTGAGATAGGGTTTCTCAGTGGTTTGGTGCTCACCCATCTGGTTAAGCTGCTCAGCCCACCTTTTTATAGAACCCAAGACCAAGGGCCCAGGGATGGCACAACCCACCATGGGCTGGGACCTCATGCATTGATAACTAAAGGAGAAAATACCTTACAACTGATTCTCACTGACGTATTTCCTCAACTGAAGCTCCTTCCTCAGATGGCTCTAGCTTGGGTCAAGTTGACAGACAAAACAAGCCAGTATTCACTATATTATGTAATGCCTCATTATAATAATGGGATCTTATTTAAGCATGGTTACACATGCTTAGAGTCTCAGCACTTGGGAAACAGAGGCCTTTGTGTCTGTGTCAATCAAAGGCCAATATGATAAAAATTGTAAGTTCCAAGCAAAGGCTACACAGTGAGACTCTGTGCCAAAAAACCCCATATAATACTAAAAAGTAACATGAGAAAATAATTGGTAGAAGGCACTGAGGGCGGCTCACTGTATTTCACTTAGGATAGTGATTATTTTTATCAGCTGTTTGTTTTCCTGCTTTGCATCTTTTTGTTTATGTTTTGAAAGTGGAAGCAAGTTAACAGAAAAATTCTAAGTTATGGCTAATTAATAAGGGGCAAGTGAAAACTTCAATGAATCTGTAATGAGAAGCACAGTGTCAGATTTAACCAGTGTTTTCTCAACTCTGAGTTATTATGAGAGATTTTAAGCCTACAAACTCAGAAAGACCACAAAATCAAATGGTAAGAACCTACTAGTAAGATTTCAGTGTATTTATACCTTTGAATTACTTGATCATTTGATTTACTCATTTGATTGTGATTAAAAATCAACTGCTAAAATCTTCTTTGTTACTGCAATTCAAAAGAAAAATTAACAATATCATAAAGTTCTGAAATCTGAAGCTTTTCTCCAAAGTTAAAACTAAAAGTTCAAATAACCATATTAACGACACTCAGAAATTATTATTGTGCTACAGCAAAAGAGTTTGTGTGCAAGTCTGGTCAGTCCACAGGGAACAGCTGGTTAACAGTGCTGACTCCTGGGAAGTGAGATTCTAGGGAAAAAGGGAAAATGGGAGAGGAGAGACTCTATTTTATGCTTATGTGTATTACTTGACTTAATTTACAATTTAGCTTATAGTTGTTATCTAAAAAAGTAGAAATCTTTGAAATTAGTGAATATATTCAATAAAGCATGAATGCTTTAGAATGCCAACAGTACAAACTCAGAAAATAAACAATGACAAAGTACTGCAAAATCAGAGATACCTTGGGTTTGGTTAGCTATGAGATCATAAAAGACTGTTTAAATGTTTGTCAGTCATAAAAGTAACACTTTTTGTAACATAAAAGTAACAATAAGCCAGAAAACTAACATCAGTAGCTATTCTGAGTAAAATGATTGGTTTGGTAATGAAGATATGTGTCAGTATAAATTACAGAGCAAACATTCAGAGGGATTTAGAGCGTGTGTCCACCCACTGCAATATGCACATGCATATAAGCAACCCTAAGTGTTTAAAAGTAGCTTACTTAATTATTCGTCAGTTCTTGGCTCACAAAAATTCCCACAGTGAAAACCACTACATTTCCTTTTCTTTCTATATGAGCCTATGCTAAAAACACCCACCACTTCTCCAATTCTTTAGACTTTGCAGATGCATTATATACCCTTTGATCTTTTTCTTATGCAGTTAGACTCAATGTAAGTGCTTTCTAAAGTTTTCTGAACAATCAATAAGTTAGATCTGACCATTATTTTTGCATAGTCTATAAAAACAACACACACACTTCTTACATAGAGTATTAAGATTGAGTCTGTTTGCATGATCCTAGGCTGCACTGCTCTTTTAGGATTCTGAAATATATATATATAATTTATACAATTTGTATTTCAGGATACCCTAGCACATGCTCATGGGTTAATAGAAATGGTTTGAGTCAATATATAAAGAAACTGATGTAAGTAATATCCATTAACTCACTGATACAAAGAGAACCGTGTTTAAGAAAAGGAATCACAGGACATACCGAGACCTGGACATCTGAGTAGGAGGATGGAAAAGTCTTTTTTAGAACCCCAAATTGTTCCAGTTACACAGAGCTTATAGACTATCTGCCATATCTCAAGGAAGAATGGGAGTTTAGTTTTCCCAAGGAAAGGTACAGTATGGTAACCTGTGTACCAGCATCATTAGACACACAGCCTTCTGTGATCATCATGGAATCCGGATCTTATCAGTTACCTGCTGTTTTTGTAGGACCAGAGTCTTGGGTACACATCCCTGTCTCCTCTTAATGACCAAATTGACATAGTTTTAAAAAAAGGGTGTAGATGTGCACTGAGTCAAGGAAGCAGAGGATCACTTAAGAGCTTAGCTTGCAGAACCACAGAGAGGAAGTGGCTATCCACAGCCTTTGTAGTCACTCTGGAACATTTAACCAAGACTTAACCCAAGCCACCAAAGCCTCAGAAAAGGGTTTATGAAGGTTACCCATTCTCTCTAGAGACTCCTGGAAACCAGAGTACACTGTAAAGGAAAAGACACTAACTATGTGAAGAGAATCATGGTTCAGACTGATTGGAAAGAGAAATCACCCCTTAGCCTTTCCCACGCTCTCACCTGAAGCATTGGTAGCTGTGATAGATGAAAACACAGGGCAGTGAACCCAGTGATGGAGAGGGTAAAACAGAAGGAAAGTGTGGCTTCTGTTGTCTGGTTGTCCTTACCCTAATAAGCGATCTCCTTTGGCATCTCCTGACTATGCTGAGCCTGGAGCATCATCAGGGTTGTGAGTCCTACTCTATCCTGATACCAGGAGTGCTGATGTGTGACAGATTAATCCAATCCCAAATGTTCGGAAAAATGACCAGCCTTGGTCTGGAAAATTTTCCTTCAGGAAGTCTTCAAACCTGAGGCCCTAAGCACTGTTCTAAGATGATTATTCTCTGGAGTAATCCTAATGATTACCTTTCAAAAAATTTCCACAGTAAGAGAACCCGTGGGCATTATAAATTATAATCTCTAAACCTCAGTCTCATCTGTTGCCAGGTACTAAACCAATGCATATCAAGTACTCTGTGGATATCTGAAGTCTTCAGGAGTGCACTGATGAATTTGAGAGGATTTTCAATTTTGATAGTGCAAAATTTAGTTGATAAAAGTGTATTCACAGTCAACATTGATCTCTCTGTGGAGCAATTACTCTGGGATCTCTACATATATAATAATCAATGAATATTCTAATAACATTGCAATTTATTTGTATTTGTATATAATTAATGAACACATTCTCTTACATTTTAAAATCTTTCAGTAATTTTTTATAAAATCTAACATATCTTCACTTGTTCAGGAAAGACATAAAAATGAAGGTCAATTAGGTAGTTCTACTGAGGGTGCAGAACATGTGGGCAGGAGGAGCAAACTGAACCCTTTGACTTCTAGACATGTCTCCCAAACTACTAACTATCAGAGGATTTCAGCCTCTGTCTGTCTGTCCTTGTGCTCAAGACACTCCAGTTACTTTCTTCTCATATGGAAAAGCCATACTGGAGTACATAGTACTCAACCAGATGCCACGACTATTTGAATGGAGGCTTCATATCACTGCTCAAACAGATTAGAATAGGAGCCAAGTCATTATACAACACACACCAAAATAAACAAATCCAACAAAAAGCTGCCTGTTGCCTACCCATCTAGCTTTTTAGTCTCCTACATCAGGCATGATTCTACAGGTTAATTGGACAGACCATGTTGATTTTACCTTATACACAGCCCCTATGCTTAGTTGCTTCACCACCTCCTCTCCTCTCCGTTACTATACTCCCGACTCAGACCACAACCTCTGAGCTTCAGCTTGGCCTCACTGATTTTTTTTTTAAATTCTCAATTGTGTCCTCTTATTACTTTTCTGCACAATATAGAAAATGATTTGTTAAACATTTAAGCATACATTTGAACTCAAGAATAAAATTCACCTCCTATTTTTACATGTATGGTTTCAAAGTCTATTTTTGGGGGGTTTTCATTGGCAAACTTCTTTCCCTTGTTTATAACATTTTTGGCACCATCTATTTGTTTACTTTTCCTCTTATTGACTATGTCTTTAATCTGAGCCATTATTTCTGAGCCATAATCATCAAAACATAGACAACCCGGTGTAAGTTTTGAATAACCAGTAGACAGCCCTATATTGAAATCTAGTTTCACTTATTCATAATACATTTATGACATTTCTAGTGTTGGATCAATCTATTTTAAATCTCATGCCTGTGGACTCAAGCTTTCATAAAAAGTACACGTATATTCCTCAGTCATGAGCCAATTCCCTATTTCATTCATATGCTAGTTTTTAACCTCTTTCATATTATCCATAGTTCATTTTATGAGGATTTAATGTTTTATAAAGGGTTTTATTTGGCTTACATTTCCCTATCACAACCCATCACGGAAGGAAGTTAGAACAGGAATTCAATCAGGAACCTAGGACAGGAATTGAAGCAGACACCATGGAAGAATGCACTTAATGGCTTGCTCCCCATGGTTTACTCTGTTGACTTTTCTTCAGTGGCTTAAACAAATTTAACTTTATTTTGCTCACCTTAGAAGAACACCCCAGAAATAGGTTATTGTAGCATTAGTTCAATAATGCAGAGATGCCTCCAGGGACTTAACTTCTTTTACCTTATTAAGTCTTATTTAAAAGATGGCTACTTCAGACTAGGCATTGTCCTACTTTTTTTTCCTTTTTATTAGAAAATTTTACTTTTAATTTTGCATACAAACCCTGGTTCCCACTCCCTCCCCTTCTCTAACCTCCCACTTTTTGCCTTTCCATTCCCCATCCACTCCATAAGTTACTTTTAGTACTAAACTTTTGAACTTTTTTTAACCTTCATCTAGCATCTTTGCACATCCTGGCATCTATGAGTTTATTAGTTGAGGAGTGAAAACAGTCTTTTGAAGGAGCCACAGTGCTTTTTCATGTTTATCTTTTGGTTTGGATATGTCTGCTAGTTTTATATTGGTACTTTCTTAGTGGCTTACACTGTTTTGAAATACAGCTAATAGACTGTTGCCACCCTAGACAAGAAACTTAAGAAGTTAAGGAGATCTCTGACTTACACACAGGACAACAAGGTGAATCATGGTGCTACCAGAGAAGTAAAAGGGCGATGGTGGCACAAGTCTTTAATCCCAGCACTTAGGAGGTAGGAATAGGCGAAGTAGGCAGATCTCTGTGAGTTCAAGGTCAGCCTGGTCTACAAGAGCTAGTTTCAGGACAGATTCCAAAGCTACAGAGAAATGTCTCAAAAAAACAAAAAAAAGAGAATTTTTTGAATGAAAAATTAAGGTAATATTTTGACTATCACAATTCAGAAGTGATTACCCACATTATTTTTGGATCTTGCCTTTACATGTCACACATTAGTGTTTGTAGGAAAATGTTTCTTGGGGTTTCCATTTTTCCCAATCTTTTCCCCCAGTTTTCCCAATTGTCTTATTTATTTCTACACATTTTGTTTCCTATGGGACTTCTCCTCTGATTTTGCCTTGGAAATTATAGTTGTTTATTACATTAATATTTCATGTGGAACTAACCTACTTGGTTTTTCCCCTGTGTTTCTTAATTTGATCAAGGATGTTTTCATTTATCTTCTCATCTAGAGGTCTACTTTTCAGATAACTTTGGTCATAAAGCCAGGTTTTGTTAGTTAGTTTTAAATGTGCAGGCAGGAGGCAGA
>NC_022015.1:13136388-13164151 GCF_000317375.1 Microtus ochrogaster
GTAGACCAGGCTGGTCTCGAACTCACAGAGATCCACCTGCCTCTGCCTCCCAAGTGCTGGGATTAAAGGCGTGCGCCACCATCGCCCGGCTGTCCCAGGTTATTTTAAAAATAGTAAGTAGTCTCTGAATCTGTAAGCAAGACCCCCATTAAATATTTTCTTCTATAAGTTGGTTATGGTGTCTTATGACAGTAATCGATAGATAGAATCTTATACTGTAGCTCAAGCTGGCTAACAACTCATGGCAATTCTCCTATTTCAGCCTCTCAAGTATAGGATTGCATATTGAGACACCATGCCTTATTGTAGAAAACTATTAAAATTCCAATCTTTTTGTTAACTATGAATGTTTAACTGTTCATATGCTTTGTGTTTTTGTAAATTTTATTAATTAATCAATCCATTTCTCCTAAAAAATGGGAGTGGATACTAACATTGTCCAGACTTTTGGTTCAGCACAGAAGCTTGTGTGTTGACTGGTTCACATTCTAATCTCTTCTAGGGAGTCTAGTGAATACACCATCTAAGACTACGGACATCTTGCTTTGTACCATGTTTCTGTGGCATGATTTTCCCATTTGACTATAAGAAGATTGGGACATTTTAAACACAAAAACAGAAATGGATAGTAAGAATCCTCTGAAATTTCATAATTTGGGGGAATTATCCAGGAACTGAACAATTCACAATCTATCCCTAGTTAGTACATAGTTATTATCTACAGATTCACCAACTATAAGTCAAAAATGATTTTTCAATATACATATGTGGATTTGAAGATTATTTTAGATAATTTAAGTGATTATTAGAATACTTAAAGAGGAAGGAAAGTATGCATAAATTATGAGTACATATTAGAAATTAGAACAGAAATGGGAACTTCAGTGTTCTGATATGTGAAAACACAGTGGAACAAATTCCCTCAGATACCAAGACAAGAATACAATTCCATCAGCCTCATTTTATGGTACTATAAAATCCTGAATGCTCTACTATAAGACTACAAAGACTTGAGATCCCAGGGTAACTTGGCTTCTGATCAGAAGAGAGTCAAATATCTTAGTTACTGAGGAGAGTTTTGAATTCCACTGGGAACTCTTCTTGTGGAATTATTTTCAGAAAGTAAACAGCCCAAATGCTCCAGGGAATGGTCCAGAAATAACAACTATTAGGACCTCTGGATTGAAGACTTCCTGGAAGAACCTCCTCCAGGCTGGTAGTTGAATTTGTGATTGATCTCTTCACAAACAGCATCCTTGCTTTAGGACAGAGTAAGACTCATGGCACAAATGATGTCCCAGTCTCACTATATTTGGGAAAGAGCAATGGAGGATACTTGTTAGGATAAGGAAACGGGCTGCAAAAGCTACACTCCATTTGTCACTCTCCATCCATCACTGGTCTTACTGTGCTGTGTTCACAGTTGCCAGTGCTTCAGGTGAGGTTGGGAAGATGGTGAGGGAAGTTACTCCTTCCCATGAGTCTGATTCTTCATTTCTTTCCCATAGGAAGCATCTTTATCCTCTGGTCTTCTTGACGTTTACTTCTGATCTCCCATATTCTCCTCTATCTTTTGTTCCATCAATGTCTCCACTTTGGTGTTCCTTTCTCACTTTCTTTTGCAAGATGAATTTTGAATCAGGCAGGTCCAGTATGTAGCCTGAGATTCCTACAGTGGAAAAACATGTGAGAAGTGTGTTAGTACACACCTTCCCCTTTTTACAAATACAGTTTTTAAGTGAATTAATGTAAATGTGCCAGCATGAAACTCTACTATTTCAGTAATCCCTTTTTTTCATTAAACCAGTAGTACTTGTCAGACAATTTTGAAATACAATTGATAGAAATAAATGTATGCCCAAAGAATGTAGAAGTAGCAACCCATTTTAAGATCATGGAAGACTATATTGGATAGTCTTAAAAAAGCCTTTGAGATGTATGTGCAAATGTTTTATTGATGTTGTGAAAATAATAGCCAACCTGCCTGTGCACTGAGTAGAAAACTTCAGAAAGCACTTATATTAAAGCTGACTATAAAGAAAAATGCCTATGGGGAAAGAACCATCCATTAAAGACTTTGAATCCCAGTTTTGATGAATAAGAGTATTTTTTTGTGTGAGATAGAGAGTGAGGGAGAGTTAAACATTTATGACGTGTCTACTGTCTAAAGTCATAACACTCACGAACTGAGGAACAATTGGGAATGACAGGAAGTAGAGAAGAGATGTAGGTGAGGATGTTCATGTGTGTTCAACTTTCTTCATACATGGAGTTTGTTCTTGAGAGCTCCTATTTATCATGTTAGCCACAGGTGATGATAATCTAACTGGGCTAGAATATATATGCTAATTCTTCTTGTATTATCTGCATGTTAACTCTTCTTATATTATATTTTTCAATCTCATATATACAAAGTGTGTAGCAGTACCATTAGGATTTTATTGTGTTTTTCTACCCAATCATGATGGTGATAAGATGATACAGAAAGATCAGTCAAAAATTTAAAGACATTTTATTTGATGATGATAAGGGTGAAGATGTTTTAGATGACAAAAACAAAGGCACACACATAGGATTCCAACAATACAAGACAAGAGAGGTTTTAAGAATTATTTGCACTCAGATGTACCATATAGGATAGAAAATGAAGAGGGTATGAGAAGAGATGAGGCTTTGCTTTCATAAAAGATGATCACAATACAGTATACTTAGGGGGTAAATGAGATTGAAGCTTTTATGAACTTAATGATATGCATCATAAAAAGCATCGTGAGAGAATGCTGAATGTGTACTTGATGAATTCAAAAATTAAAACACAGATAAATAGGCAGGAATAAAAGGATCATGTAACATATTCAGCCTTACCCTTTCTCTCAGGCAGAAATTATTTTCTGACATTGTGGTTTAAAAAACAACATTTTTCTGCCTTACCACATCAATTATAGAATTTGCTAGTGTTTTACATAACAGGATATATGACTGATTTCTAGAACTTTTCAATTTATAAATCTGAAATTCTACCGATTGTTCAAAATTACACTCTTCTTTCTTTCTGTATGCCCTGATTTCTGTGAGTATAACCATTTCAGAAAGAACCAGTGAGAGAATCACAGTGTTTGTATTTTGTGACTGGTCTGTTGTGGTTAGTACAGTAGATTGTTAAAGTTCTTCTATAAATAAGACTGACAGGAGAGCCTCATTTTATAGCTAAACAAAACAAATAGAACATATTTCTGTTATTGCAAGCTAGGCTTGTTTCAGTGATTTGACCATTGTAACTTCTGCTATTGTCCTTTTTCTTCTTTAGTAATATTTAAATGAAGTAATAACTTCCACAACAAACAGCCCTATGCTACTGACTAGAAAAGACCTGCTTTTTTTTTTCAAAAAAAAAAAATAAAAAGCCTTTAAATGAAGCAAAGAAAATGACTTTATGTCATTAAATCTATTTTAATTCCCTATTATACTCTTCAGGGCTGTTCAGTCTAAATACATCCAAGCAGACGGAACAAAGACACTCTTCATAGCCTGTTGTCCTGTGGCCCTGACAGACTAACTGCTCTTGTAGGAAGATACTTGCTGCTATTGGAATACATGATGAAGTGGTACAGGATGAGGCTCAAGAGACAGTCCTGTGTTATTTCATTCCAATTGCCTTGACACCACTTAACCTATTGTAGAAAAAGCCTTTCAGGTTCCCTTTCTTTAATAAGAGATAGCCACTTACTCTAATACTTGCCTATGTCTGTGACCTGCATGAATGTCACATGTACTAGTAACATTTCATTCTTGTTTGATTTTCTTTCTCCTTCATCTCATTTAAATTCTATCAATACCTATAAGATTTTTTTTATAAAAAAAGCTTATAAATAATGACCAAAGAGTCAGTAGAATTAAAATGACTTTAATGACAAATTATAAAATTCATACAAATAATTATTTCACTAGTAGAATTAAAAAGAGGTAGATGTGTGAAATTTAGTAATAAATGTGGTAAAGTAATATATATATATATATATTATCTAAAAGAAATAAAATTGATACAATGAACACATAATTGGACAATTTCAATAAATTACACCAGAAAAAAATAGAAGCTTCTTTGTCATATTTTTAAATATCAGCTAAAATAATTTAACAGTGCTCAATACTTTTCCAATAAACACTATTTTTGAATATTTTACTAGAGAACCAATAAAAAGAATAAAAATTTATATTTTCTATCAATATGGGGGTCATGATGCTGAGATACCTGCTTGTATGTACGTTGCAGTTTACTTTGCTGCCATACACAGAGGAGGTGCAGGTACAGTAGCCCTACTGTGTCATTCTGACACTTAGAACATACAAAATTCCTTTGCTGTTCAGGGAAGAATTGGAATATAGTCTTATAGAATTTAAGATGTGATTACAAAACCAGCAAAGCAAAATTTCCCAAAGCATCTCATAGTGTGAAAATGTAATCAAGTAAATGACTGTTATTGCCAAGAGGGGCCTAGGGAATAGCTTGCTTGCATCCTTCACCAAGACCTCAGTATTTTTAAAACTCCTGTCAAGAAACGGGTTGCGATCAGAGTTGGTTCTTGGAGACTGCCCGTCTCCCCAGCCAACAGCAGCAAGTGCTGGAGATGAGGTCTATTACCAGGAGAGGTCCAGCTGCCAGAATAGAAGCCTGAGAATCACTGAGGCCCTTCCTCCAGATCTGCAGTTCAGAATGACAGAGCTCTAATGTCCTCAGTCTGAGCTCCCATCTTCTGTGCTTCCTCTCCTCTAGAGCAAAGTCATCCCAGGTGTCATCATAAGGAGAATGTTGCTGTGGAGAACAAGGAAAATGACGCTGAAGGAAACAACACAACCTCAATCCCAAAAATCTTGAATCTATCCTGAGAGAAGTCCAAATACTAAATTTAACCAACAGGATATTTTGGAAAGGATGTTCTCCCCATCTTCTGTAGAATCCTTAGTGTTAGAAATCTTGGCTGTTTATAAAGGTACCAGTTTGAGTTTTAAAATCCTCCCAAGAAAGTAAATGGATATTTTTTGAAAACTATTCAGATTTTCCACCAACTAGTATCTCACTGCTCTTTGAATATCAAGTCATATCCATAGTGGTGTTTTCTTCCTCTTTTATTTTTTCATGATCTCTTTTCAGTGAAGCACTGGAAATTTAGGGTATTGTGTACAAAACAACACAGAGCATCAGCAGTGTACAACTGACTACTCTGACAAGTGGGAGGAGGCCAGATCTGGTGAGTACTGAAATTGATTTATGTGGGTTCTGTAGGAACCAGTACAACAGTGTAGAGAACAATACACTTTGCCTGTGAATAGAAGAAGAAAGAGAGACCTATTGCAATTGACAGTGCATTTCCATCTCACCAGATGAACAGACAGTGGTTCTTTCCGTATGCACATGGGGTATGGGCATATTAATCTGTGCTTCTCCTTGTCAAAGGATTTTCCAAATGTAAAGAGATAACATATTTAGAAAAGAATTAGCTATACATTCAAAATTGTTAATTATGCTTTAAATATGGCAAGGAAGGATTCATTAATTTATGCATTCATTTATTCCTTCACACATCTAGTTAAAATTTTGAGTATTTACTTCCTGCCAAGAGATGCAGATATAAGGAATGATAGGATTAACAAGGTAATGTTACTACCCAAAAGCCTTAGAGTCAGGTGAGAGTCAGATATTTCTATACATATCATCAATAATACATACTGAGTGCAAATATTAACACCAAATTATACATAGGGATAGGCACAGTTCATAAATTGCATAAATCTTCACCACAATAAAACATAGTAAATTCTCTTCCTAAAACTATTAGAAAATGGGTTCAGCATTGAAGTTCTCATTGATATCCTTAAGCATTTTTGACTTAAAACAAGATTCTTCTTAAAGCTTTAAACTATAATAAGAAATTTTACCTTATAGATCAAATTATATGCTCAAAACTGCACACAAATATTGAAGCAAATATTTTCTTAAAACCATGGTTATATTATTGTAAAAGATAGTATTTTCATTTACATTTCAATTAAGAAATATGAATGGCAATCTACTCACAATATTCCATAACCAAAGAAAATTGTAAATGATAATTCAAAGAGCATATAGCAAGAGACATATCAATGGCACTGACTTTGCCACTGATCCTCCTGTCCTCTCGAAGTAAATTGAGAGTCAAGATCTTTCTTACATGGACTCATTTCTTTAATGTGCTTTCTGACATGATGTTGCTGGTCCATTGCACCCTTCCACAAATTAGACTAGACACAGTTCAGATTGAAACTTAATGTCAATTCTTTAACTAGAGCTAGCCTCTGTGTCCTTGATTCAAGATACACGTAGCAATTTATGACCATGAATTGGCTCAGAACAGAGGTTCTGTTCACATTTCTCCTACTGTACACCTCAACAGAGGGTCATATGCACAAACATAAGCATAAACACAAATATGCATGTGGTTTCTGACCATGAAAACATATCTTAATATGTTCTGGCCAGTACGATTGACTTTCTTTTCTGACATCACTTTCATTCAAAAGAGCATGGGGGCTTCAGTCATTCCTAGGAACATTCAAGTTTCATGTTCCACCACTTACCTTTCCTTCCCCTTTCTGGTCACGTATCCCTTATCTTATAATAAGTCTTCACATTGTTTGTATTTGCAGATATACACCAAACTGAAGATAGTAGCTGTGCATCCTACCAAACACTACACAAATGTCTTATTTTCTACCAATACACACATCCAGTCTATTGCACAGTCTGTCAAACTGCAGCCCAAATCAGATCACATAAGAGAGTGTCATTTTCAGAAAATTCCTGTGATTACCTGTGGATTCATGAAAGGCCCTATCATATGTGATACTACCTAAGTCTTCTCAGAGCTTTTCCATTTGTATCTACATGCTAACAAGGTTATATTCTTGTAATGCCTCCTTCTTTGTACAGAAGATGACAGAGATACCTATGAAGAGAAAATGGAGAAGATGGTCATTTGCACCTGATATTTGACAACATCAAGGCAGAAACAATCACTATTATCAGTGAACTGGAATGTACCATTAAGAATTTTTCTTCAAAGATAGGATTCTTTGTTTTGAAAAGCCAGGTCATATATTTATACCCCTAATTTACACTTTAGATGTTTATCACAATCCTTAATTTTTATGTCATAATAGCAACATGTATTGCTCTGAAAATATTTCCTGACATTGTGCACACGCCTGTTGAAAAATTACCCCATAGAGGGAATCACTCTTTCATAAAGGAGTCATGATTTCAATGTACCCATCAGTCAACTGGCTTTAGGAACAGCATAGGGATATAATAAATAGAAAATCCAGCATCTTAAATGCTTTTCTAATCTCCATTTTTTTTCTTCCCAAAACATTTGTACTTTCTGGATTTGACAACCATAGTCAACATTTCATTGCTCTATGTATGCTAATTTCTAGGAGTACACCTCCATGACCAAAGAAAACCATACTTATCTGACTGAGTTCATCTTGCTGGGTCTTTCTTCAGATCATCAGACTCAGATCTTGCTGTTTGTGGTATTTCTCATCATCTACTTGCTCACTGTGTTTGGGAATCTGCTCATCATACTCCTCATTCATGTTGACTCTCGACTTCAAACACCAATGTACTTCTTTCTCAAAAACCTGTCATTGAATGATCTCTGTTTCTCTACAACTATTGTTCCCAAGATGCTAGTCCAGTTTTTAGTTGTAGAAAAGACCATTTCTTTTGTTGGGTGCTCAATGCAGATGTTTTTTTTCCTCATAATGGGGTGCACAGAAAGCTCTCTTCCAACAGTCATGTCTTACAACAGCTACATAGCTGTCTGCAAGCCCCTGCACTACTCTGCCATCATGACACATAGGGTTTGTGTACTACTAGTTGTGGGGTCCTGGGCTAGTGGGATATTTGTGTCTGTAGTAGATACCACATTTACTTTATGCTTGTCATACCAGGGACCAAATCTTATCAATCATTACTTTTGTGAGCCTCCTGCACTCTTGAAGCTGGCTTCAGAAGAGACCTACACAGCTGAGATGGTCATTTTTGCAATGGGTGTAGTAATTCTCCTAGGTCCTGTTTCTCTCATCCTTTTCTCCTACTGGAATATTATCTTAACTGTGGTTCGAATACAGTCAGGTGAGGGGAGGCTCAAGGTCTTCTCCACCTGCAGTTCCCATTTCATTGTTGTTATCTTCTTCTATGGCTCAACTATATTTACCTACATGCAGCCCAACTCAAGGAAAATGAATGAAGGAGATAAGGTAATCTCAGTGTTCTACTCAGTTGTAACATCTATGATGAATCCATTCATTTATAGCCTAAGGAATAAGGATATGAAGGCAGCATTAAGAAAAGTATTTAAAAGAGAGATAAGATAACATAATATAGGAGATAATCATGGCATAAGTCATTCTGAAGTTCATGAATGGTTTAAACATATTTCACTGTGAACTATCTCTAATCTGAGAGTAAAGTTTACTCATGCTTACCAAGGAATGCTTGTTCCTGCAGTGCTGTGCAGGATTGTTATTCATGGATACAGCTCACTTAATTTGTGACAGTTTGCCTACTGACATTCAAAAAATAAAATAAAATCAGTTTAAAATACTGACAAAATTCTATAAACTTCAGATTTTGTGAACCAAACTCTTTCCACCCAGGGCTGTTTGCTGTTACTTTAAACCCCATACCTACTTGCCGAACTTATAGTCTCCTACCATTATCCACAATTATCTTTGGAGAATATGGTTTATTTTTTCTATTTCTACTCTTTATTTAAATTTTTAAAATTTTATATACTGGCCCTATTTTCCCTTCCCTCCCCTTCTCTCATCCCTTAACTCTCCCCATCCCACCCTTATTCACTTCTCAGAGCAGGTAATACCTCCCTTAGGAAGTCAAAAATGTCTGGTAAACAAATTGAGGCAGGACCAAGACCCTTCTGTCGTATCAAGGCTGAGCAAGTTATCTCCCCATAGGGAATGGGCTCCAAAAACTAGTTCATGCACCAAGGATATGTCGTGGTCCCACTGTTGCCAACCCCCTACCAACAGGGCATACTATAAAAGCCATTGATTTATGCAAGCAAGTTTATTAAGAACTACAGCATCTTCCCTCCTGTAAAACATTGTAGAATGATGTGGCACAAAGATTGGGGAATAATCAACTAATGTGTGATTTGACTTAAGCTATATTCCATGAGTTGAAACCCATACCTCATACTGCTTGAGTGACCAAGAACCAGAGACTCGATAACCCAGAATTCTAGGGTAAAACCAAATGCAAGTGATTATTAAAATGTAATGATAAAACAACTTCTAATGATATTCTGCTATACTCACAGAATAGTGCTTTGTTCAGCCAAGTTATCATCAGAGAAACTCCCCCCTACAGCATGCAGAGAAAGAGTCTTGAAACACACACATCTAAATGGGATGTCTCCATCAAATGTCTCCCCTCAGAGCTCAGGGAACCCAGTGAAAGAGTAGGTGGAAAAATGTACGAGACGGAAGGGGTAGAGGACATTAGGAGAACAAGGTCCTCTGAATCAACTGAGCAAAACTCACATGAACTTACAGTGACTGAAGCAGCAAGCACAGGGCCTCCATGTTCTATCCCAGGTCTTTTGCATAAACATTGTAGTTTTAAGCCTAATATTTTTAAAGGAACTACTGAATTTATGAACAAGTTGGTCTCTCATTCTCATATGTTCTCTTGGGCTGTTTTCCTTTTGTTATTTTTTTTAGTACAACTTTCATATGAGAATTTTTCTTTCATCTTATATTTTATTTTGTTATGTTTTTTGTTATCTCTTTGGGTCTTTTTATTCCCAAGGTGAGGCAAAAAGGAGTTGATTTGGGTAGGAGGGTAGGTTGTAGGAACTGGATGAGTAGGGGAAAGGGAAACTGTAATCAGAATATAGTTCATGAGAAAGGGCTCTATTTCTCATAAAGAATAAAAACCAGAATGACAAAAAGAACTACATTATCGTTTATACAATACTATACTTGTACAGGAGAAAATTCCCACTGTGAAAAATGTCTGGGGTCAGTAGAGAGCTTTATCAGGCAACATTGGCAAAGAGAACACAATACCTCCAACACAGCTGCCTTAGGAGTGATAACGACAGTACAGGGGCAAGAGTCGAGTCTACAAAAGCCACAACCTTGACTACTCTGATGCACTGGCTCCAGCCTCAGCCTGGCCATGTCAAGACTACCCGTGGATGAGTACACAGAACTAAAGTTCCTTTTTTCCTTCCATCATGGTCTCTGAGAAAGCCTTTGGTCAGTCTGACTCTCCATAGTTATGATCTTAAAAAAATTAAACCTATTAAAATGTAACTAACATTTTATCTAAAACACAAGGATTAAAATTTACTACATACTGAGATTTCTAAAGTATTGTGAATGACTTTAGAACGAGTGGATCTTGTAACAATTTAAAACTGAAATTATCAAATGAGAAAATGTTCCAAATAAATTGATTTGACTATGGAGTGTTTACTACAGATGGCACATTTAGTCATATGCCATCCCCCCAATGCTCAGGTACCATTGTAGAAGAGGGGTCAAAAGACTTTAAGAGCTAGGGGCAGTGGATGTCTGTAGGTAAACTGTTTGATAGACATAACAATCATACCCATGAATCCTCAGTGGCTGTGGCTGTATGGGCAAGGTCAAGCCAGCCAAAATCCTGTCATGGATGGGGACAGGGGCTTCAAGTCTCCATCCCTTGTTTACAAACTATTGGCAAACAATGGCTTCCAGGTACAGGAGAATGCATTTTCTTTAGAGACTAGTCTCTGAATGGCTGCCCATGCCCTAGAAGCTGTTCCTACACCCATGCAGAAAAGGCAACCCTAAGTTTTTTTTTTATTTTAAAGAAAAGAGAGCACATGAGTGTGAAGGAAAAAGTTGTTGTAGAATATGGAAGGACTCAGAAGGGAGCAAAGGAGTGGATTTTACAGAATGTTTTGTAGGTATATATGAGCTTCTCAGTAAAAGAAATGGCTTCATTTTCTGGTGGCTCAAGTAAATAATAAAACCTTCTGAAAGCACTTGAATGCTAGGTAACATCTTTCTTTTCAACATTTAATAAGCAATGCTTTTATTGACTGTCTAAAAATTTGAAGCATATCTGTTGGAGATACTGGATAACTTTTGCCTAAACCTCTAATCTGTTACCTTCTCATTCAGAATACAGGAGACATACTATGCACTAACACACTTTAAAAAACACCTGAACACTTTTATAGGTTTAATTATTATTAGCTCTTTCTTTATTTAAATATTTTGACTCATGTCTCTAATATCTCCCTAGTGATAGTAACAACTTGGCACATTCAACCCTTGGGTTTCTGCCTTCTTTTCTTTCAAAGGTAGTAACCAGGGATGTAAAAAGAAATGTTAACGATGAATATTAGGATGGGTATAAAGACAAGATATACATGTATTCTGGAGACACACTGGTTCAAGTTCATTGTCTCTGTTCACTACTCAAACATAAGGTCCTGGTGTGTGGGGAGTGACAGAATGTGACAGTTGGTTTTATAATGGTTATCACTGTTGGGGAAAGCCAAAACTATGAAAAAAACTTTGAGATAACAGTGATTATAAAAAATGTTCAATATGGAACACAAGGGAGATAATTATGCAATATGAGCTCATAAATTTGCTTGCAGGCAAACATCTTGTATTGTATTCAATGTGTAACATTCCTAAACCAAAATTCTAGTGAAGGGCAGTACACCAATAATGACATCCCCAATCTTCAATTTTGTCACATGCTACATTTAGAAATTTAAAAATCGGTAATGATTGTCCCGCAGCGGTCATAGTATCTAAAATAAATAATATGCAACATAATGAGGGTTGGACTGAAGTGCTTTCCAAGCTCCATTCCAAAGTGTGGTCACACCCAGGCACATGGAGCTACAAGATAAAACCATGTGTTCAACTTTCCAAAGACTGAGAATGATATCCTTATTTCTCCATTTTTATGATTGGGAAGTTGGCTCAGTTCTCAGCCCAAGGTGATATTGGAAGAACACCTGTGATATCAAAACTGGGTATAACCCTTCCTCAAGTTGATCTTACATGTCTGCTTTTGTGTTCAAAAACATAGGTATGGCACAGTGCTAATCATTGTGACACTAGGACTAGCTCCTTTAACAAACTGGTCATTTCTCTGTAACTAAAAAATTTTATAGGTCATATGATATTTGTCTTTCTGGGTCTGGGTTACCTCACTCAATATGATGTTTTCTAGATCCATCGATTTGCCTAAAATTTCAAGATGTCATTAATTTTTTCCACTCCATTATGTAAATGTACCACATTTTCTTTATTCTTTCTTCAGTTGAGGGGCAGTTAGGTTGTTTCCTAGGTTCTGGCTATGACAAACAAAGCTGCTATAAACACAGTTGAGCACATGTCCTTGTGGTATGATTGAACATACTTTCAGTATATACACAAGAGCGTTATTGCTGGGTCTTGAGGCGGGTTGTTTCCTAATTTTCTGAGAAATAACTGCACTGATTTCAAAGCAGCTGTACCAGTTTTCACTGTAGAGAGAGCCCGCCTTTTGGGGACCGGACGGCTCGGACAAATGTTTACTTAAATTGGGGTGTGCAGACGCTGCAGCCTGTTTTTCCTGTTTCCTGTTTCGGTGCCTCGCTGGAACTTCGGTTGCGTGAGTGTGCTATTTACATTAAAGTTGTATCATCTTATACCAATTGGTCTGTATTAATCCGATCCGCCTTCATTTCACTAACCCAGTAATGGAGGAGTGTTCCCTTTATCCCCATCCTTGCCAGTGTAAGCTGTCATCAATGTTTTTGATCTTGGGCAGGTAGAAGATGAAATCTCAAGGTTGTTTTGATTTGCATTTCTCTGATGGATAAGGATGTTGAGCATTTCCTTAACTGTATTTCAGTCATTTTAGATTCATCTGTTGAGAGTTCTCTGTACCCCATTTTTATTGGATTATTTTTTCTTTTAGTGAGCAATTTCTTCAGTTCTTTGTATGTGTTGGAGATCAGCTCTCTGTCCGATGTAGGGTTGGTGAAGATCATTTCTCATTCTGTAGATTTTTGTTTTGTTTGACAATGTCCTTTGCTTTGCAGAAGCTTCTCATTTTCAGGAGGTCCCATTTGTTAATTGTTGTCTCACTCTCTGTGCTACTGGGGTGGTCTCCTATGCCAATGTGTTCAAATTTGCTTCCCATAAGTGGCTTTTAGGCAGAAAACAAAGAAAAACCAGCCTACTATTTACAACCTTGGAGAACCTAGACAAAGAGGTTCCTAAGAGAGACATATATGGATCTAATCTACATGGGAATTAGAAAAAGAAAAAAATCTCTTAATTCATAGCTTAGGGATTATGGGAGAGGGTAAAAGAGAGATGGGAGAAAAGGAGGGAAAAGGAGAGTAGTTCAATAAAAACAAAATTTATTTTGCATTGATGAAATAGTAATAATGTTTCAACACTTTAACATTAAAAAATAAATTTAAAAATGTAAAAATTATACTAATGACATCACAAAGATGAAATAAAGTCATGTTTGAATCACATTGTTTATAGAAACTGTGTAAATGACCATGAATAGAAAATTGGAGCAGTCAGCAGGCTAAGAAAATCTGAGACTAATGGCAATGTTTAGATGACATTGCCCAGCACCAATTAGATCCTAGACTGTCAATGACTGTGTAGCAGCAACCCGGTGAACACATAGTGTACAGGAAGTCAGAGTCCCTGAGGAAACCTGTTCTGAGCAAGCTTCTGCTGTCAGCGCAAACCACAGCTTAAGGTTGAACAGCTTTCCCTTCATCCTCTAGCTGCCTCCTCCCGCTACTGTCTCTACATTAGTGCAGAGAATTGCCTGTCAATTCTTCCTATTAGTTCCTGAAATAGTAGACTTCCTTTTATTGAAAGAATATAGCAAATGTGCTTTATTGTAAGCTAGTCCATATTTGCACACATGCATATATGTATGTGTTTCTATTTTTCTATGGTATACTTTTTTAAATAGAGAAAGTAGTGTTTATCTTAGTTCCAAAAATTATTTATTATTTTTTTTTATTTTATGTGTTGAAGTATTTGGTCAACACTTCTGTCTGTGTACTGTGAGTGTGCAATGTACCCTCAGAGACCAAAAGAGGGAGACAGATCTTTTGGAATTAGAGTTACACACAGGGTAAGCTACCAAGTGGGTTCTAGGAATCAAATCAGAGTCCTCTGGAAGAGCAACAAGTGGTCTTAATCACAAAATCATCTCTCCAGACCCCATAAGCAGAATGTTTTGAGTATGAACACAGACAAAAGTCTTGAATTTTATGGTAGTCATTTGTTCTTGGACTATCATACAGATGATGAACAATAAGCTATCTCTTTATATCTGTAGATTCTGAATTCAATGTTGCAACTGGTTGTGAATACAAAGTATACACATGTTTTGATAAAAAAAAACATTTTAGAGTCTACAGTAAAAGACCTACAAATTCTAGGTCATAGAGTGAGACCCTTAACAAACCTATGAAAGATCTTTTTGAGCAGAAGACAGTTTAGGCATCATAGTTAATCTGTAGAATGATTGAAAATATGTGACAAGCCTTATATAGATTATGTGTAAATCCCATGTAATTGTCATGAGTTTCTTTACTGCCCAATGATTATGGTATCCATAGTCCTGAAGCAATTACAGATTTTAAGGAACAATTGTTCTTCTTCTATCAGACATGCTTCACACTACCAGCAGAACTGAAACCTCTCATTTAAACATTGTGACAGACTTAGGAATCTCAAGAGTCCCCAGGGTAGCCTGAGACCCTCTCATAATATTTGACTTCTCTCCTCATCTTCCTCTTCGACCCTCCCATCTATCCCCACCCCAATTTTGTCAGGTGGTCTTATCTATGTCGACTTTCCAGGTAAATCTATATATGTTTTTCTTTGGGTTCACCTCGTTACTTAGCTTTTCAACGATCATGAACTACAAGCTCAATATCCGTTGCTTTACAGCTAGTATCTGCTTAGGAGTGAGTACATACCATATTCATCTTTTTGGTTCGGGTTACCTCACTCAGGATGGTGTTTTCTAGTTCCATCTATTTACATCCTAATTTAGAGATGTCATTTTTTTTTACCCCTGAGTAGTACTCTAATGTGTAAATGTGCCACATTTTTTTTATCCATTCCTCAGTTAAGTGGCATCTAGTTTATTTTTTTCTACATTCTGGCTATTGCAAATAATGCTGCTATGAACATAGTTGAGCAAATTTCTTTGTAGTATGGTTAAGTATCTTTTGGGTATATGCCCAAGACTGGTAATACTGGATCCTGCGGTAGGTTGATTCCCAATTTTCTGAGAAACTGCCATACTAATTTCCAAAGTGGTTGAACAAGTTTGCATTTACACCAGCAATGGATGAGTGTTCCCCTTACTCCATATCCTCTCCAGCATAAGCTATCATTAGTGTTTTTTATCTCTGCCATCCTGACAAGTGTAAGATGGTATCTCAGGGTTGTTTTGATTTGCATTTCCATGATAGCTAAAGATATTGAACACATCCTTCAGTATCTTTTGTCAATTTGAAAATTTTCTGTTGAGAATTTTGCTTAGTTCTGTACTACTTTTTTTTTCATTAGATTATTTGAAATTTTGATGTCTAATTTCTTGACTTTATATATTTTGGAGATCAATCCTTTGTCTGATGTGGGGTTAATGAAGGCTGAAGTTTTTGTCTTATTTACTGTGTCCTTTGCTGCATAAGCTTCTTAGTTTTAGGGGGTCAAGTTTATTTATTGTTGCTCTCAGTGTCTGAGCTACTGGTGCCATATTTAAGTAGTTGTTGAATGAGCTGCTGGCTGCGTTCCTGCCACCCAGCTCCCAGCTGCCTGGCTAGCTTATGTCCCAAAATAACAACACACAAACTGTATTCTTTTAAACACTGCCTGGCCCATTTCTATTAATGTGTGTAGCACAGGAGTGCGCTTACTGGGAAGATTCTAGCCTACATCCATCCTGGGTCTGAGCTTCATTGCATCTGCCCAGGAGAGGGGAGCATGGTGTCTGTCTGAGGCCTCTTACCTTACTTCCTTTTCCTCCCAGCATTCTCTTCCTTTTACTCCACCCACCTATGTTCTAACCTATCAGGGCCAAGCAGTTTCTTTATTAATTAACCAATGACCTTTCTCCATCATTGGTCTCCTGTGCACATGCATTGAATGCAACTTCCCACTTTCTCTTCTATTGGATTCAGTGTGGCCATATTCATATTGAGACTTTTAATCCATTTGGACTTGAGTTTTGTACATGGGGATAGATATAGATGTATTTACATTCTTCTACATGTTGACATCCAGGTATGCCATTGTTGAAGATGCTGTCTTTTTTTCCAATGGTATAATTTTAGCTTCTTTGTCAAAATCAGATGTTCTTAGTGAATTAATATCAGTGTCTTCAATTCTATTCCATTGGTCAACCTCTCTGTCTTTATGCCAATACCAACCTGTTATTATTGCTGTAGCTCAATCAAGAATTGTGATGCCTCCAGAAGGAAGTTGCTTTATTATACAGGATTCTATTTTCTATCATTTTTGATTTTTGTTTTTCCATATGAAGTTGATTATTGTTCTTTTAAGGTCTGTGAAGAATTGTGTTGGGATTTTGATGGGGTATTGCATTGAATCTATATATTGATTTTGTTAGGATTACCATTTTTATTATGTTGATTCTACCTATCTAAAAAGAAGTGAGATTTTTTTCATTTTCTAATTTTTTTCAATTTCTTTCTTCAAAGACTTAAAGTTCTTGTTAAATAGGACTTTCACTTCTTTTGTTAGTGTGACCTGAAGATATTTTTTGCTATTTGTGGCTACTGTGTGGGTGATGTTTCTCTGATTTCTTTCTTAGCTTCTTTATCATTCTTTATAGGACTGCTCCCGATTTTTTTAGTTGATCTTGTATCCTGTTACATTATTGAAGGTATTTATCAGCTGTAGGAATTCCTTGGTAGAATTTTGGGGATACTTATGTATACTCATGTTATCTGCTAGTAACAAAAGTTTAACTTCTTCATTTCCAATTTGAATCCCTTTGATATCATTTTGCTATATTATTGCTCTAGCTAGAACTTCAAGAACTATGTTGAAGAAATATGGAGAGTGGACAGTCTTGACTTATTTTAGTGTGGTTACTTTGAGTTTCTCTCTGTTTAATTTAATGTTGCTGTCAGCTTGCTGTATATTGCTTTTATTTAGTTTAGATATGTTCCTTGTATTCCTAATCTCTTCAAGACCTTTATTGTGAAGGGATGTTGGATTTTGTTGAATTCTTTTCCAGGATCTAATGAGATGAGAATGTTTTGTTTCTCTCAGTTTATTTATATAATGGATTATATTGATGGATTTTCATATCTTGAATAATCCCTGCATCTCAAGAATGAAACCACCTGGAACATGGTGCATGATTTTTTAAAATGTGTTCTGGAATTTGGTTTTCTAATATTTTATTGATTATTTTTGCATTCATGTTCAAAAGTGAGATTGTTCTCTTTCATAGTTGAGTCTTTGTGTGGTTTCTTTATCAGGGTAACTATAGCCTCATAAAAAGAGTTTGTCAATGATCCTTCTGTTTTTGTTATGTAGAACACTTTGAGAGGTATAGGTATTCACTCTTCTTTGAAGTTCTAGTAGAATACTGCAGTAAAACTCTCTGGCCCATTTTTTCTAAGGGAAAGGAGGCTTTTGAGGAAAGCATCTACTTCCTTGAATTTTATAGGTTTATTTAAATTGTTCACCTGTTCTTGACTTAATTTTGGTATCTATTCAGAAATTCATCCATTTCTTTTACATTTTCCAATTTTGTGGAGCACAGATTTTTGTAATTTGACTTAATGATTCTTTTGATTTCCTCAGTGTCTGTTGTTATGTCCCCATTTTCATTTCTGATTTTGCTAATTTGAATGTTGTTTCTCTGCCTTTTGATTAGTTTGGATAAGGGTTTGTCTATCTTGTTAATTTTCTCAAAGAATCAGCTCTAAGTTTCAATGATTCTTTGTATTATTTTCTTTGTTTCTATTTTATTGATTTCAGCCATCAATTTGATTACTTCCAGTCATCTACTCCTCCTGGGTGAGTCTGCTTTTTTGTTCTAGAGCTTTCAGTGTGCTGTAAGTTTCTAGCATGAACTTTACCCACTTTCTTTATGTAGGCTCTCAGTGATGTGAACTCTCTACTTAGCACTCTAAAACTATAACACAGATTATTTTTATCTAGCAGTGTTGATATAAAGATTCAGGAAATGAGAGAGAAAAGTTCTCTCAGATACCAAGGCAGGAATACAATTCTATCAGCTGCATTTTATGGTACTATCAAATCCTAAATGCTCTACTATAAGATTTCAAAGATTTGAGATCCCAGATAATCAAGGGGACCTTGGCTTCTGATCAGATGAGAATCAAGTATTTCAGTTACTGAGGAGAATTTTAATTTCCCCTGGGGACTCTTGTAGAATGATTTCTAAAAAGTAAACAGCCCAAATGCTCCAGGGAATGTTCTGGAAATAACAACTCTTAGGACCTCTGGTATGAAGACTTCCTGGAAGAACCTCCTCCAGGCTGGTAGTTGAATTTGTGATTGATCTCTTCACAAACAGCATTCCTGCATTAGGAAAGAGTAAGACTCACAGCACAGATGATGTCCCAGTCTCACTGTATTTGGGAAATGGCAATGGAGGTTACTTGTTAGGATAAGGAAACAGGCTGCAGAAACCACACTCCATTTGTCACGCTCCATCCATCACTGGTCTCATCGTCCTGTGTTCACAACTGCCAGTGCTTCAGGTGAGGTTAGGGAAGATGGTGAGGGAAGTTACTCCTTCCAATGAATCTGATTATTCATTCCCTTCCCATAGGAAGGGTCTTTATCCTCTGCTCTTCTTGACTTTTACTTCTGAGCTTCCATATTCTCCTCTGCCTCTTGTTCCATCGATGTCTCCACTTTGGTGTTCCTTTCTCACTTTCTTTTACAATTTGAATTATGAACCAGGCATGTCCAGTATTCAGCCTGAGACTCCTAAATTGGAAAACATGTGAAAAATGTGTTAGTACACACCTTCCCCTTTTTTCAAATACAGTTTTTAAGTGTATTAATGTAAATGTGCCAGCATGAGACTACTATTTCATTAATCTGTTTTTTATTAAACCAGTAGTATATGTCAAACAATGTTGAATTACAATAGTTAGAAGTAAATGTATGTTTAAAGAATGTAGAAGCAGCAAGCCTCTCTAAGATTATGGAAGCATATATTGGATAGTCTTAAATTTGCCTTTGAGAAATAAGTTCAAATGTTTTATAGATTTTGTGACAATAATAGCCAACTTGCCTGTGCACTAAGTAGAAAACTTCAGAAATCAGTTACATTAAGGCTGACTGTAAAGAAATAATACCTACTGGGCAAGACCATCCCATTCAAGACTGTGAATCCCAGTTTTGATGAATAAAGGTATTTTTGTGTGAGATGAAAAGTGAGTAATAGTTAAACATTTATGAAATGTCTACTGTCTAAAGTCATGACATGGACTAAGAAACAATTGGGGATGTCATGAAGTAGAGAAGAGATGTAGGTGAGGATGTTCAAGTGTGTTCAACTTTCATACATGGAGTTTGTTCTTGAGAGCTCCTATTTATCACTTTAGCCACAGGTGATGATAATCTAACTGTGCTTAGAATGTATATTAAGTCTTCTTATATTATCTGCATGTTATGCATTTTTATATTATTGTATAATCTCACATATACAGTCAAAGTGTGTAGCAGTACTATTAGCATTTTATCTGTCCAATCATGATGCTGATAAGATGACACAGGAACATAAATTAAATGTTTAAAGACATTTTATTTGATATGATGATGATAACGGTGAAGTTGTTTTAGATGGCAACAACAAAGGCACACACACAGGATGTCCAACAACACAAGACAAGAGAGATTTTAAGAATTATTTGCACTCAGATGTACCATATGGGATAGAAAATGAGGAGGCTATAGCAAGAGATGAGAGTTTTGCATTCATCATAGATGATCACAATACAGTATATTTAGGGGGTAAATGAGATGAAGTTTTAAGAACTTAATGATATGCATCATAGAAAACATCATGAGAGAATGCTGAATGTGTACTTGATGAATTCAAACATTAAATCACAGATAAGTATATAGGAATAAAAGTATCATGTACTGTATAATGCTTTACCCTTTCAGGCAGAAATTATTTTCTGACATTGTGGTTTAAAAAACAATATTTATCTGCTTTACCACATCAATTATAGAATTTGCTAGTGTTTTACGTAACAGAATATATGATCAATCTCTAGAACTTTTTCAATTTATAAATATGAAATTCTACAGATTGGGAAAAATTAGACTCTTCTTCCTTTCTGCATGCCCTGGTTTCTATGAGTATAACCATTTCAGAAAGCACAAATGAAAGAGTCACATTGTTTATCTCTTGTGACTTGTCTGTTTTGGTTAGTACAGTAGATCATTAAAGCTCCTCTATAAATAAGACTGACAGGAGAGCCTCATTTTATAGCTAAACAAAACAAATGGACCATATTTCTGTTATTGCATTCTGGGCTTGCTTCAATGATTTGCCCACGGTAACTTCTGAGATTGTCCCTTTTTCCTCTTCAGCAATTTTTAAACAAAGTTATAAGAATTCAATTACGTAGAAAACAACATAAATTCTTCAAGAGAGGTTGTTAGTGTTTTTATAATGCTCACAGAGGCACCATCCTTCTGACAGTGCAACACCACCCAGTCACCTACAAGTTTATAATAGGGACCCACACAAACGAGTTACAGACAAAACAATCTCAACTTCATAACATTATTAGTACTATTTAGGATTTTATTTTGTGCTGCATTACAAGCTCTCCTTGACTATGAAGCCTAGAGGTCACAGGACGAATATGCCTGGGAGCATAATTAAAGCAGGTTTGATATCAGTTTTTATGGTTTCACCATTTACCCTTGTATGACATTTCCATGGTCTCATTAAGAAAGGGTGAGTATTGTTTCTAACTATACAAGGTTTGCATCTAGAGAACTTGATTTCACTTTAGACACTGAAGCTCTAGAAAATCCGTGTTTTTAAGTTAGAATAAGTAACTTCTTCAGAAGAACAGATATGAAGATACAGAGAATTAAAAATGAGGTCTCCACCCAACATAAGCTTACAGCAGATGTTTACAAAATTTCAGAATAAAGAGGGGAGTTTAGAAAGAGGAGCAGTGATGGAATAAGGAAGAGCTAGCTTCTAAAGAATCCAGTGAAAAATACTATGTATTTTCTGATTACAAATACAAATATTTCTTTTGTTGTTGAGTATTCAGATAATAAAAACATACAAACTTGAAAAGACTCTTGTCAGTTTTAATCCAATCACTCTCAGAAATACATGATCACTGCTCACTTAAAAGCACAAATGTTAAAGAGAGAATTGCAGAGGAAAGTGCTCATTGTAATGTGTTTTCTATGTAATAAATAATACTTATGCTGATTGTAGTAGCTTTTATTTTTAGTTATTATGTATAGCTCATTTACATATCATATATTCAAAAGTATCATCCATCAGGTAAGGATGTGAGGTAACTAATTTTTATTTGGGTGTGTTAAATTTTACTGAGATTCTAATAAACTATGCATTGTTAATTCATATTTGTATTTCTCCCATAGTATTTGCCTCCTATTTCTTTATTAGGTCATCATTGCACATTCTATAAAAACTTATTTTATGTCATCTGCCACAGTAATTTCTTCATTCTTTTATTTCATTGTGTTTTGTGACAGTATATATTTAAGCTATGTGAGTGAAAGTTATCAGTTACTCTTGACATTTGAATCTTTGTAGTCAGGCTTAGACACAGATCCAATCTACATGGGTAGTAGAAAAAGACAAGATCTCCTGAGTAAATTGGGAGCATGGGGACTTTGGGAGAGGGTTGGAGGGGGGATTGGCAGGAGAGGGGAGAAGAGAAAAATGTAAGGCTCAACAAATATCAATAAAAAACCCTCAAAAAAGACATCTTATACTTAACAGAGTTAAGCAATAATATCACTACTTTAAAAAAATATATTCTTATTTATGTATGTTTCTTTTCTTTGTGTGCATTGGCAACATGCTGAAAACTAGTGATATGTTTTTATTGTGATAAAACATGTAAGAACCACTTATTTTTTCCTACCTTGTCAATCATTCAACTAAGACCTACTTAATGATGCAGATTAATTTTGCTTATTGAAAACACTAATTAGCATGAGCTTAGTCCTCAAATAGCCTTACCTGATTGACTCCTATGGCAACTTACAGTGTCTGTTGTAATATACTCTGACATTATTTTCCTTGTGACTATATTGTCTACTTCTAATTCTTGTAAATTTATTTTAACTGTTTACTTATTAAAATATTTTATTATCTATTTTTAATCCAGTAGGCTAAATTGGAATCAATCATTATATGTAAGTACAAAGAAGAGTAAATATCTTCTCATTTATGTTCCCTGTTCCTGCTATGTTTCTCCACCCCAAGGATCATCATTATTCATTAATAGTTTCTTGTGGGTTGGCTAACTATGCATGCATCACTTTTCTATGGCATAATAATAATAGTTTCCAAGGACCCTCAATAAGGATATTTTGTTCTTTTTATTTTACTTTTTGATTTTTCAATTTTTATTTTTTAAAAATGGATTTTTCCTAAAATACATTTTAATTACAATTTTTGATTTCTTTCTTCCTCTGAGATCTCATCTCCCCATCTCACCTCCCATATTATGAATAATTAACATTTCTGTCTTTCTTAGAAAATAATCATGTATCTAAGAAATAAGAGTAAAATAATATATGAAACAAAAGCAAGTCAATAGAACAAAAGAAACAGAAGAAAAAGTCAAATAAAGCACAAGGAACACATATAGGTGCAGGATCCTGCCCCGCTCCCCCCCCCAGAGAGAGAGAGAGAGAGAGAGAGAGAGAGAGAGAGAGAGAGAGAGAGAGAGGATTATCTTTATATTTTTGATTTGGAAAAATGTCAATATAGTTTCAGACTTATTTAATCATGTTAATTTTTATTTTAAGGATAAAAATAATATAGAAGGCTTTAAACTGTAGAGCTTTTATAAAATTTTTAAATTTCTGAGAATTTCATGACTGAGTATAGTATTTTAATCATTTTCATCTCTCACCCACACTGATGTCTCCCATTAGACCTTATTCCCTCATTTCAATCTAGAATTGTCTTGCTGTTTTCAAAGACACACCATCAAATTATTTGCAAGGAATATCTGTCCCATTTCTCAATACTTGCCCTCTTAATAAATCTCCTTGCAACACTAAACCATTGAAAATAAAACTAAATATGCTTGAATGCTATTTTCAGTCACTGGTTTGCTTTGCTAAGTAGATTATCTGTATACCATCAAGAAAGAGAAGAGGAGATGTCTGTGCAAGGAGTAGATATGAGCCATAATCAGAGGGGGCTCACGAGACATTAACCTTCTCTACAGGCAACACTTGAAGAAGGAAGAAGAAAACTTTCAGCATGCAGAGAGTCTCAGAGGTGCTCAGAGTTACTAGTATGAGAGTATTTATAAATAATTTTTATATTCTTTGATAAAAGAATGGTAGTAACTCTATATTATATACTGGAGTGACTTAAAGGAGAATGAAATGAAAACATCACCAATGATGGCCACCAGGTGATACCAAGAGATGAAAATTGGTGTCATGTGCAAAGATATAAAATTTTGCAGAAGACATACTTTGGGGAATTGAGGGTGTTAAGTGTAACAGCCAAAGACACAGCTATTTTTATTGATAACCCACAGAACTTTGTTTACATTGGACATAAATGAATTTGAGCTATATAAAGGATCACTGAATATTAACACCATTATTATAACTTTTTATTTATTCTTCACTCTAAATAGTGATCCTTTAGAATTAATTTGCAAACTATGAAACAGAAAAACTTCATAAATATTATCACAGAACACACAATGTCAAACATAAGTAATTAAGGTCATCTAAATAGGCTAGCTCCTCAAAAAAAAAACACAGGCTATCTCCTCAGACCTACAAAAAGGATGAATGTAATCTGAGGGGCATCAACATGCCACTCACCTCATTAGGAGTTGGTATGCTATTTTTCTTTCTGTTGCCATTAAAAGTTGCAAAAGGAGAACAAAAATAATCTTTGGTTCTCTATTGTCAGTCTACACAGTCCAAAAGAAAATTAAGTCTTTCAGAACCTGAAAATAGTTTTACAGATCTCAATTCCAATTTTGAATTAATAAAATATCCAGTTATGTAGATATTCTGAAGCAGCTGATGTATGTGCATTTTTCCCCTTGAAGCTCTTCTACAGAGATAAGTAATTATTCATGGGTGACGACAACAAATCGTCTGTGACAGAATTCATCTTCCTGGGCCTCTCACAGGACCCACAGACCCAAGTCCTGCTCTTCTTCCTCTTTCTCCTCATCTACCTGCTCACTGTTCTGGGAAATCTGCTGATCATTGTGCTCATCCACTCAGACCCCAGACTCCACACTCCCATGTACTTCTTCCTTAGGAACCTGTCCTTTGCCGATCTCTGCTTTTCTACCACCACAGTTCCCCAGGTGCTTGTCCACTTCCTGGTGAAGAAAAAGACCATTTCTTTTGCTGGATGCTCAACACAGTTAGTTGTGTTACTTCTGGTGGGATGTACAGATTGTGCACTCCTGGCAGTAATGTCCTATGACCGGTATGTTGCTGTCTGCAAGCCTCTGCACTACTCCACCATCATGACACACTGGGTATGTGTCCAGCTGGCTGCAGGGTCCTGGGCCAGTGGTGCATTTGTGTCCATGGTAGATGCCACCTTTACTTTGCGTCTCCCTTACCAAGGAAGCAATGTCATTAACCACTTTTTTTGTGAACCTCCTGCCCTCCTGAAGCTGGCTTCAGCAGACACCTACAGCACAGAAATGGCCATCTTTGCAATGGGTGTGATAATCCTCCTAGCTCCTGTATCCCTCATCCTCATCTCCTATTGGAACATCATCTCCACTGTGATCCAGATGCAGTCTGGGGAGGGGAGGCTCAAAGTCTTCTCTACCTGCGGTTCCCACCTCATTGTTGTTGGTCTCTTCTATGGCTCAGCAATATTTGCATACATGAGACCAAACTCCAAGATAATGAATGAAAAGGATAAAGTGATTTCAGTGTTCTATTCAGCACTGACCCCCATGCTGAATCCTATCATTTACAGCCTGAGGAACAAGGATGTTAAAGGGGCTTTCAGGAGAATAACTTCTAGATAGAGGTTGTGGGGAAAAGGGTACATTTCTGCATTGCCTTGTGGAATGCAAGCTGGTACAGTCCATTTGGATGTCAGTGTGGTGATTTCTCCGAAAATTAGTAAATAACCTTCCTCAAGACCCAGTAATACCACTTTGGGGTACATATTCAAAGGATGCTCAATGATGACACAAGGACATGTATTCAACTATGTACATAGTAACATTGTCATATCCAGAACCTGGGAACAACCTAAATGTCCCTCACCTGAAGAATGGATAATGTGGTATATTTATACAATGGAGTACTACACAGAAGAAAAAAAATAACAACGTCTTGAATTTTGGAGGAAAATGGATGGAGCTAGAAAACATTATTTTGAGTGAGGTAACCCAGACACAGAAAGACAATTATCACATATACTCACTTAAAGGTGGTTTTTAAACATAAAACAAAGAAATCCAGCCTGCAGTCCACAATCCCAGAGAACTTAGATAGCAATGAGGACAATAAAAGAGACTTACATAATTTACATGGGAAGTAGAAAAAAGATTTCCTGAGTAGATTGGGAGCATGGGGATCTTGGGGGAGGGTTGAATGTGGAAGGGGAGAAGCAGGGAGAGGAGTAGAGAAAAATGTAGAGCTCAATAAAAATCAATAAAAAAGATGGCATTTTCTGAAATGGTAATGTGAGCATTGCAGAGATGTACAGACAATAAATTTTCTCCAAAATTTTTCCTTTTTATGCCATTCTTTTTCTATTTTCCTCTTATTTTTTATATTTTTAATTTGTTCTATCCACTTGATCATTTAAAATAAAGGCATCTAAATGGAAAGACAATTGAGCTGAAAAAAAGGAAAGCAAGAGAAAGGCAAATTCAGATTGCAAATTGAGGAGAGGGAAACTGAAATGAAGGAAGCATCTTCCATCTCATGCTATAGAAGTAGAGAGGGAAAAAGAAGGAAAAGGGAAGCAATTTGTCTTTTCTAACTTATACAGTTAATACAGAAATTAAAAGAAATAAGTATTTAGTGTCTGTGAAAAAATAAACCCAAGACCAATCAAAATAAAAAAAAAGGGAATTACAATCTTTCACAAACAGGAAACTATGTTTCTACCTATAAAGTTAGTTAGAGTCATTTATACATATATTTTACATTTATTTTTAAAGATACATTTTATAATACAGTACTCTTTATAATGTTTGGGAAATAGATATGAAACTAGTGTTATATTTCATGCCTTGATTTTAATTGAAACTCTATTAATTTGTTATACTGGATAGTAAGCATATTAGTAGAATAATAAGTGATAGAATTACATAAGTGTTTGTAAATTTAAGGGACCAGATATAAAGCTAAAATAAGACATCTGATGAGATCTTTGAATTCAGTGCTACAGAACTAACTCATTTCTAATTTTGAAGCATCTGAAGATGGGTAATTCACAAGAATACAGAATGAAGATAATGTCAAAGGATGAAGTCTAGAAAACTCTTCTTGACCTTAGCAGGATACTTGAACTCTACAATGCACATAAGAGTTCACATAACATAAATCACAATGGGTGCCAAAATATACACAATATAAATCATCTTAACATTTTTAGAACTTACAAAATATTTGTAATACACATATTACAAATTTTTAATACTCCTAATTGCTGATAATTTCTTAAAATCAGAAGGGAGCTGAGCAGAGAAAAATGTACAGCTTGATAAAAATAGAAAAACAGTAATGAATACACAAAACCCTGTGTAAAACAAATAAAAGCTTTAACCCTGTTTACAAAATAAAGTCACACAAAGTGTGAATAAATCATATTTGCTTAAATAACAAAATATTAGATATATTTGCCTTCTGATTAAAATTTTAAATATTGCAATTTCCAACTATGATAATGTCATCATAACTACAATGGAATATTAAGTGAAAATCAAGAATTTACACTCCAGATATGCCATGGCACTTAAATTTTTACATGATATCTAAAGGGATCTGCTTGCATGTATATTTTCATTCATAATGTGCATTTATTTTATAGGCATTTCTCCTAATGTGAATACTCAATGAACATTACAGTTGTCAGATGTAAGGAGCAGCAAAACTCAGTCACTATCATTGTGTATCTACAGATCAACGTCTGTGTTGAGATCTTGGCTTATCTATGCTTTCTGTTCATTCGGAGATTATGAGCTCAATTCCCAGCACACTCATTGTCAGCTCACAACTGCTTATAGCATCAGATACAGAAATTTCTCTGGATTACATGACCATTCTCATACATGTCACACACACACACAAACACACACATGCACACACACACACACACACACACACACACACACACACACACACACACATACCACAAATGTAG
>NC_022015.1:13164251-13164860 GCF_000317375.1 Microtus ochrogaster
ACCACAAATGTAGGCAAGGAGATAAATGAATAAGTAAGCCTTTCAATCTGGTTTACACAGTTGAGGTGTACTCTACAGCAAATTACTTAGATTTGCTTAGTTATGCTCAGCTGTAAAATGGTTACACAAATTTTACTTATCTAAAAGTGCTGATATAAACACTCATAAAATATAAGTTATTTAAAGATTTTAAGACAATAGTAAGTGGTTCACCGTTTGTATAATGTCTCATTATAGTAATGGGATCATATTTAAGCATCATTACATATGCCCAGAGTCCCAGCACTTGAGAAGCAGAGACTTTTGTATCTATGTAAATCCAAGACCAGTCTAGTATAAATAGTAAATTCAAAGTCAAGGTTACATAGTAAGACTCTGTTCCAAAAAAAATCACATAAAAATAATGAATGCAGGATTAAGGTCTAGATACCATTGCTATTGTGACATGAGAAAAAGTTGGTAGAAGGCACTGAGGTTAACTCACTGTGTTTTATGTAGGACTATGAATATTTTCATCGGTTGTTTTTGCATCTCTTTGTTTTTGTTTATTCCTAGAAAGTAGAAGCAAGTTAACAGAAAAATTCTTTTTTTAAAATATTTATTTATTTA
>NC_022015.1:13164960-13165746 GCF_000317375.1 Microtus ochrogaster
TAGACAATGCTCTTAACCTCTGAGCCATCTCTCCAGCCCCGAAAAATTCTAAGTTATGGCTAAAATCAGTGAGGGACAACTAAAAATTTAATGTCCTTGTAATGAGAAGCAAAGTGTCAGATTTAACCAGCGTTTCTTGCTTTTTGAAACTCTGCATTATTATGAGAAATATTAAGGCTACAACATCAGAAATACTACAAAACAAAACTAGTAAGATTTCAGTGTATTTATAAAATTTAATTAGTTGATTATTTGATTTTCTCATTTGATTCTGATTTAAAAGTCTACTATTAAAACACTTTTTTATTACTACAATTCAAAAAGAAGTTAACATTACCAGAATGTTCTGAACTCAGAAGCTTTTCCTAAAGTTAAAACTAAAAGATCAAATAACCATATTGCTGACACTTGGAAAATTGTTATAGTGCTATAGCCAAATAGTTTGTGTGTAAGGCTGGTCAGTCCACAGGGAACAGCTGGTTAACAGTGGTGCTTGGGAAGTGGGATTCTAGGGAAAGAGGGAAAATTGGAAAGGAGAGACTCTATTTATGCTTATGTGTATTATTTGATTTAATCTAAAATTTAGCCTATAATTGGTATCTAAAAATAACATAAAATCATTGAAATTAGTGAATATATTAAACATTACAAGAAGGAATTTAAACCCAGACAATATAAATTCAGAATGAAAATGGAGACAAGAGTATTGTAAAAAGCAGAGATTCCATGAATCTGCTGTGCTATGGAATTAGAAAAGTCTGCTGTGCTATGGAATTAGAAAAGTCT
>NC_022015.1:13172031-13199447 GCF_000317375.1 Microtus ochrogaster
TTCTTTATATATTTTGGAGGTCAGCTGTCTGTCAGATGAGGTGAAGATCTTTTCTCATTCTCCTGAGGCTGGTCTTTTGTATTGTTACCATGTCCTTTGCCTTACAGAAGCTTTTCAGGTCCCATTAATTAATTTATTAATTGTGGTTCTCAATGTCTGTGCTACGGGTGTTATATTTAGGAAGTGGTCTCTTGTGCTAGTGTGTTCAAGGCTACCTCCCACTTTCTCTTCTATCATGTTCAGTGTATCTGAATTTATGTTGAAGTCTTTGAACAACTTGGACTCTAGAGTTTTATGCGTGGTGATAGATATTAATCTATTTGCATTCTTCTACATGTTGGCAATCAGTTATACTAGTATGGTTGGGGAGAAACCTGGTACTGAGGAAATTCCCAGGAACCAATCTAGTTTTTCAGTCTCCTGCATCAGACATGATTCTCCAGTCTGAGATTGGCCTGGATTTAACCTTCCACACAGCCTATACGCTTAGCCACCTCACTAACCCTCCTCATTACTGCACTCCCTTCTCAGAGTCCAACTTCTGAGCTACAGCTTGGTCTCACTGATTGATTTTTCTTATTTACAATGTGTCCTCCTATCACCTGCTGTACAACACAGAAAATGATTTGTCAACTTGTCAGTATGCCTTTGATACTCCAGAATAAAACTCACCTCCTATTTTTATGTGTATGTTTTAGTAATCAACAGTGATGCCCATTCTGTGGTTTGTCTCTGTGAGTTGTCATTTGCAAACTTTTTTTTACTGTTTTACAACAATTAGTTTGGTACTATATATTTGTTTATGTTTTTTCTTTTATTGCCCATATCTTTAATCTGATTAATGATTTTTTAATCGTAGCCACCAAAACCCTGACAACACTATATAAGTTTTGACTGATGATTAAACTACACTATATCTAAGATTAGCTGTAAATACTATAACACATTATGACATTTCCAGTGTCTGACCTCTCTATTTTTAATATCTCATGTCTGTGAACTCACACATTTAAAAATATACATGTATATTCCTCAAAACCAAAATTAAAGGGAAAATGAAGAAAAAGATCAAAAAGTGTATTCCTCATTTAAGCTTATTAAATTACCAGATAAAATAGTTCTGATAGATTGATGTAGACATTCCTATATACTTCTAGTGACCATAATTTAACAAGCCAACCTTAAGAGTGGCTCCAGGCCTCAGGCCATGGTGAAAGCAGGGTAATTTCCAGCTCAGCTCTTAGAGTACAAGTAAGCATATGAGGTCAGTTTCAGAGGAATAATAAATATTTACTAGCTTTGATTTTCTCATTTTGTTTTCATGTCTCTGTTGATCTCAGCACCCAGAAATCTCCTCACTCATAGAAGAGAAAGTGAATGGGGCATAGTTACACTCAGGAATTTGAGGTAGATAGACTGTAAGTTTGAAGACAGACTATGTTATATAGTGAGACCCTATCTCAATAAAATACACCAATCCAGAATCAAGCAAACATTAATACAAAAAGTCTCACTGTGGAAATTACAACATGGACAGTTACTTTTCTTTTCATTTTTTTTCATAAAATATAACCTGTTCATTCTTTTCATCTCCCCTAACTCCTCCTAGACTTCCCTAACTCTATACTCACCAATCTCTATCCATTCTTTCTTTCTCTCTTAAACAGGCAAACAAAAACTAATGAACCAACAAAACCAAACCAACACATTCTCTCACGTGCCTGCCTGCGCATGCACCTGCAAATGAGCCTTGTTGATCGCCTCGACTGTGACACACAATACCCTGCACACATTCTGAAAACTGCGGAAGAAGCATTGTTCTATTATTGATATTTTTACAATATTGTTTATTAGTTAGGATACAAACTAATGGATTGCATTATAACATTTTCATTGTACTTCACTTAAGTTAATTATCAAATCTCCCTGTCTTTTCTGTTCACTTCCCTCTTACTGATCTTTTCCATTTCCAAATAGTCCCCATTTAAGTGAACACACACACACACAGACATGCACATGCATGCACATACAACACACATATACATATTTTTGCACATGAAAGAAAATATACAGCACCTTGTGTTTCTTCTCTCTTTTGCCATCTGCTTGTGTCTCTAACATCATTCATTGCTGGTATTTTACCTTCTGATATGTCATATTATCAAATGAAGGCTCTACTTAGAAATGAATACTGCAATATTTATGTTTCTGAGTCAGTCTTATTTCATTGAACTTGTAATCTCTAGTTTTATGCATTTTATTACAAATGGCATAGTTTAATCCTTCTTTATGGCTGAGTAAAATTTCATTATGTTTATATGAAACATTTTCTTTACCTATTCATAAGTTGGTGGGAACCTAGTCTAGATCTTCTACTAGCTATTGTGCATGCATTTCAGATTTGTAGCCATAGTATTAGGAAATCTACAGTGAAGGGGAATGCACCAGAAGGGGAACGTGGATAAAGTAATTCCATTGTAGCTCCTAATAGGGTATAATAAGGAGTTCTTTATTTACGGGTAGACTCACAGATCACAATGGGAACATGAACTCATTCCCATGTTGGGCAGCCAGCTGAAGGGGAACGTGAATTAAGTAATCCCAAACTAGCTCCAAATAGGGTATAACAAGGCATTCTTTATTTAAGGGGGTACTCACCGATCACAGCAGGGAACAGGAACAGAATCCAGCATTCAGATGTCACAGCAAGGGAGGAGAGAGCTGGGGGTGCACACCTTTTGGTACCCAATGCTATGCCCAGTCTTGTCCAGCCTCTCAAAGTTAACTGGATGAAGGAACTTCTACATCATCACAGGTCACTCAGGGTAAGTGTGATTGGATCAGTATTCTGGCTTTCAGTCAGAACTTTATGGGTAAGGCGTTCTTGCTTTTACTTGGGTGAGTCTACGAGTCATGCTTCCACTATGTTTTTTTGTTTGATTTACAGAGGCCATTTTATTTACAACATTTCTGTAGGTGGAGACTGCTTGTCCGTTTCCGGCTGCCCAGACCATGAAATAATCACACAGAAACTATATTATTTGCAATATTATTTGGCTGATAGCTTAAATATATTTCTGGCTCTTATATTTTAAACTAACCCATCTCCATCTGTGCATCACCATGAGGTCGTTGCCTACCAGCAATGTTTCAGTGGGCTCCAACACAGGTGACTGCCCCACGGTGGCTAAATGGCTTTTCACTCACTTCACCTTCTTTCTCTCAGCATTCAGTTTAGTTTTCCTGCCTAGTTCTATTCTGCCCTTACAGGTCAAAGCAGCTTCTTTATTCATTAACACATATACAGAAGAATTTCCCACACCACATTTCTACTTTGTTCTCAAATTCTAAATATCATTGACTCTTCCGAATTGTTGTTGTTTTTCCATTCTTGTTGTTGAGTCACATCAGTTTTGATGAACATTTTTCTTTCCTTGGTGACTTTCCTCCTTGATCATGGGCTGTACTTCATGTGCTAATTTTTACTCATTAAATATCATTCACGGGCTACTTTTAGTATGTTGCGGGAGGGAGGTCTTTCCGCTCCTCCAGCCTATAGCCGCTGAGATACCAGCCCATTGCGGTATGGTCTCTCTCCCTTTAAAAAAGCGGCCACTTCCCTCTCCTCGCTCTCTTCACTTCCTGCTCCACCGGCAACTAGATTCCCTTCCTGGTTGCGCAGAGGGCTGTTGTGATCTGTAAGTTTTTTCCCCTTTAAATAAATACCATCCTATTAATCATAATTCCAAACTGGTGTGGCAGTGTTTGTGACTTACGCCAGCAGCTATAGGCTGGAGGAGCGGAAGGACCTCCCACAACATTAGTAGCATACTTTTAGCAACTTATCTGACTTTCATCTAGAATTTGTATATCCTGTCATCAATGATTTTATTAGCTGAGGAGTGGAAACGATCTTATGAAGGAGTCACAGTGCTTTTTTGGGTTTTTCTTTTGGTTTGGATATCTCTGCTAGTTTTATATTGGAATTATTTTTAGTGACTTACACTGTTTTGAAATACAACTAACAGACTACTGCCACCTGAGACAAGAAGCTTAAGAAGTTCATGAGATTTCTGACTTATACAGTGGACAACAAGGTAAATGATGGTGCTACCAGAAAAGCAAAAGTTAGACCGAAAAATTAAGACAATGTTTTGACTATTACAATCAGGTAGCGATTACTCCCATAATTTTTGGATGCTGTCTTTACATGGCACAAATCACTGTGTGGGAAAAATGGCTTGCTCATTTAATTTTTCCTATCTTCACCTAATTTCCCAAGTCCGTTGTTTATTTCCATGCTTTTTGTTTTCTGTGGGACCTGTTCCTTGATCTTCTCTTGAAATTTATAATTGTTCATTATATAAATGTTTCATTTAGAACTAAAAAATTTGTCCTTTCTCCTGTATTTCTTAATGTGATCAAGGATGTTGTCATTCATCTTGTCATCTAGATGACTACTTTTCAAACTCCTTGGGACATAAATCTGTTTTTTTCTAATTTTAAATGTGTTTGCAACCAAACATTGTCCAGACTATGGTTCACCACAGAAGCTTATATGTTGACCAGAATCTTGTTTTAATCTGTTTCATAGGGTCTAGTGAAGCCTCCATCTAAAAGTGAGGGAATCCCTTTCTGTATCAATACTTGTGGCATGTTTTCCCCATGTGACTATAAGGAGATTGGGGCATTTTAGGCACAAATGCATAAAATGGATAGTTAGACATCCTCTGAAATCTCTTAATTTGGGAGAACCATCCAAAACTTGAACAGTTTCACTATCTGTCCCTCCTACCTACATATTCTGCATCCACAGATTTACAAATGATAAATCAATGTATATGTTGAAGATTATTATTATTATATATTGAAGATTATTTTATGTATTATAAAAAATAGAGAAAATAAAGTAGAAGGGAGTGTATGCAGAGGTTATGAGAAAATATTAGTTAACTATACAAGAGATGAGCATTCTATAATTTTGATATCTGAAAACATACTGAAACAAATTCCCTGAAGATACTAAGGCACAAGTATAATTCTCTCAGGTGCATTTAAGAACTCAAAGACTTGAGATCCCAGATGATCACAGGGTATCTTGGCTTCTAATCAGATGAGAGTCAAGTATCTCAGTTTACTGAAGAGGATTTTGAATTCTCCTGGGGACTATTCTTGTAGAATGATTTCTAGAAAGCTAACAGCCCAAATGCTCCAGGGAGTGATCTGGAAATAATAACTCTTAGGACCTCTGGTTTGAAGACTTCCTGGAAGAACCTCCTCCAGGCTGGTAGTTGAATTTGTGATTGATCTCTGCACAAACATCATCCTTGTGAGTAAGACTCACAGCACAGATGATGTTCCAGTCTTACTGTATTTGGGAAACGGCAATGGAGGTTACTTGTTAGGATAACGAAAAAGGCTGCAGAAGCCACACTCTGTTTGTCACTCTCCATCCATCACTGGTCTCACTGTCCTGTGTTTACAACTCCCAGGTGAGGTTAGGGAAGATGGTGAGGGGAATTACTCTTTCAAGTGAGTCTGATTTTTCATTTCTTACCATAGGAAGTGTCTTTATCCTCTGCTCTTCTTGGCTTTTACTTCTGAGCTTCTATATTTTCCTCTGCCTCTTGTTTTGCCAATGTCTCCACTTTTGTGTTCCTTTCTCACTTTCTTTTACAATTTGAATTATGAATCAGTCATGTCCAGTATTCAGCCTGAGACTCCTACACTCAAAAAAAAAACATGTGAGAAATGAGTTAGTACACATCTTCCCTTTTTTCAAAAACAGTTTTTTAATTAAATATATATTATTGTATATGTGTCAACATGAGACTCTTTATTATTTCAGTAATCTTTATTTTATTAAACCTGTAGTACATGTCAGACAATTTTGAAATACAATTTATAGAAATAAATGTATATTTAAAGAATGTAGAAGCAGTAACCCACTTTAAGATCATGGAAGCATATATTGGACAGTCTTTAAATTGCCTTTGAGACGTATGTGCAAACATTTTATAGATTTTGTGAAAATAATAGCCAATCTGCCTGTACACTGAGTAGAAAACTTCAGTAAGTAGTTATATCCACTGTAATAAAAAAATGTCAATAGGACAAGAATAACCCCTTTAAAGACTATTTTGAAGAATCAGAGAGTATTTTTGTCTGAGACAGAGAGTGAGAGAAAGGTAAATATTTGTGCAGTATATATTGTCTAAAGTCATGACAGGAACATTTAGGGGATGACAGGAAGTTGTTGAGAAGAGATGTAAGTAAGGATGATGAAAAGTGTTAACTTCCTTTACACAGGGAGTTTGTTTTTGAAACTTCATAATGGTCATATCACCCATAAATAGTTTACTCTGTGCTAGAACTTGGATATTCAGTTTTCTAACTTTAGAAAATGAATTGAATGATTACTATGTGAATATTAAGTAACCTGAATACTATCAAGCAGTACACCACAAGCTCAGTGTGTTTCAATTATAATTCGAGATAAACATCCAAATTCTGTAACAGTACAAATAACATTTAATTGTGATTTTCCTATCCAATCATGATGGTATAACACAATGACATAAAAACACCATTCAAAAGTTCAAGATATGTTAGATGATAATGGTGAAGATGTGGTGAGTTACAAAACCAAAGGCCCTAATAGAGAATTTCAACAACCCAAACCAGGTAAGGTTATAAGAAATATTTCCACTTAAATACACCAAATGCCATAGAAAATTAAGATGCTATGGGAAGAGATGAGAACTTTGCTTTGATAAAAATATGTTCACAATTACATTATACTTAGGAGGTAAATGAGATTGAAAATATTTCAGGACTCATGATGTGCCTCATAAAATGCATCAGCACAGAGTTCTGAATGTGTATATGATGAAATCAACAATGAGTACACAGACAAAACATACAGAAATAAAAGAATCATGGAGTCTGTACAACTTTCCCCCTTTACTCAGGCAAAAAATACTTAAAGACATTGTGGATGAAAACAACAATAACAGCAATATTTATCCTCTTCACCCCATTAATTACAAATTTGGTATAAGACTGATAGCTCTGCAACGTTTTCACTTTATAAATCTGAAATTCTAAAGATCGAACAAAACTACACTAGTCTTCATCCACACAGTCACTGTTTTGTTGTTAACCTGATAATTTTAGATAGCACATGAGAGAATCAGAGTGTTTGTATTTTGTGACTTCTCTATTTCACTTTGTACAGTAGATCATTAAAACTTATCTATAAAGTAGATTATGGCAGAATTTTCTTCTTTTTATACCTAAACAGGACAAAACAGAACATTTCTATTGTAACTTGTGTTATTATCCTTTTCTCTTCTTTAAAAATATTTGAACAAAATGAATAAGAATCATATCAAATAGAAAGCAACATAACGTCTCTTCAAGAGAGGTTGTGAGTGTGTTTATAATGCCCACACGTTGCCAGCATTTTCACTGTGCAACACCACCCTGTCACCTACAAGTTTATAAAAGGGAACCAAACAAATGAGTTCCAGAAAACAATCTCAACTGATCTCACTATAAGTAATATTTAGAAATTAATAATCATGTTGGGCTGCATTCCCTACTCTCCTTGACTGTATGAAGCCTGGAGGCCACAGGACAGACATGCCTGGGAGCATAATGAAAGTAGGCCTGATTTCACTTTGCATGGTTCCACCATCAACCCTTGTTTGACATTACCAGGTTCTCAGGAAGAAAGGGTGAGTACTGTAATTAAGAACACAAATCTTGCATCTAGAGAACTTGATTCTAATTTAGACATTGTAGCTCTAGAAAATTCATGTTTTTAATTTGAAGTTCATTTTAATTCTCTTCAGAAAGGTAGATGAGAAGAGACAGAGAATTAAAAATGAGGTATCCACCCAACATCAACTTACAGTAGATGTTTACAAAGTTTCAGAATGTAGAGAGGAGGCTGAAAAGAGGGACAGTGATGGAATAAGGAAAAGCTAGATTCTTAAGGATCCAGTGAGAAGTATTATTTATTGTCTGTTTACAAGTACAAAGGTTTTCTTTGTTGTTGAGTATTCAGATAATAAAATCATACAAACTTGAAGAGATTTGTGAGTTGTAATCCCATCATGCTCAGAAATTCATTATTATTACTTACTTGAAAGAAACAATTACAGAGGAAAATGTTCATTTTCAGGTCTTGTCTATGTATATAAACAATACTTATACTAATTGTAGTAGTTTGCATTTTCAGTAATTAGACATACCTAATTTTCATATCATATATTTACAAATATCATCCATCAGGTGGTGGCTCTCTGAGGCATCTAATTTTAATTTGGATGTGTTAAATTATACTGAGAATTGAATCTATTAAGAACTACCAGTCATATTTTTATTTATTTTACAGTAATTACTATTTTTTCTTTATAAGTTTATTATTACAGACTCCTTAAAAGGTTCTTAATATTTTCTCTGCTATCTGTCACAGTTATTTTTTATGTCTTTCTTCCCATTGGGCTTTGTGATAAAATATAGTTAAATCATTCATGTCAAAGTTATCAGTTTCTTTTGAATTTTGAATCTTTGTAGTCAGGTTTAGACATTTTATACTCCATAGAGTCAATAAATCACAAGCTTATTTTTAAACATATATGCTTATTTATTTATATCTGTCTGTGTGAAATGCATGAGCAAACATGCTGAAAAACAGTGATATGTTTTTACTGTGATAAATTATGTGAGCACATTTTATTTATCCTTACTTTCTCAATCATTCAGCTAAGACATACTTAATGATATAAGTTGATTTTTCTTACTAAAAATACTAATCTTAGTATTACGTCCTAGTCCACAGGCATCTTTTTGTGACTGGCTCCTACAGTGTCTCTTTGAAGGGCTCTGACATTACTTTCATTCTGGCCTGTGTGTTTCAAATTCTTGCATATATTCATTTTAATGGTTTACTTATTTCAAAATCTTATTAGCTCTTTTTACACTGAAAATGTAGGCTAAACTGAAAACTAAAGTGATAATTTTATGTAAGCATAAAGTTCTCCTGTATTATGTTCCCTGTTCCTGCTAGGTTTTGCCACCCCAAAGATATCCACTATTCATTAACAGTGTGTTTACTATGGGTTGGCTAACTATGTCTGTACTATTTTTCTAGGACATAAAAGTAGTTTTTAAGGACCTGAATACAGATATTTTTATATTTTAGTTAATTTTTTCCATTTTGCTGTTTTTAAAATTTTATTTTTTCATAAAATATGTTCTATTTACAGTTTTGCCTTTCTCTACACCTCTGAGATCCTCCCCACCCCCATATGAATCCACAACATTTATGTTTCTCTTTAGGAAACAAGCAGGTATAAGGAATAATAATAAATTATATAACATAAAACAAAAACAACCAAATTAGAAGAGGACAAAATAAAGAAACAGAAGAAAAAAGTTAAGTAAAAAGCACAAAGTCACATATGGATGCAGAAACACACAAAAATCCCATAAAAACACTCAGTTGGAAGCCATAATATATACACAAATAATTATCTTTTTTGTAATTTTGGACAAATGTTAATGTCTAGTTTAAGACTTATAAATGATAATGATAATTTCTCCTTGAGATATACAATAATAAATATTTTAACTAGTATAACTTTCAAAAAGTTTATTTTTGAAAAGTTCATATATGTGTATAGTATCTTAATCATTTTTACATCTCTCTCACCCTGATACCTCCAAAGAATCCCTACTCCATCATATAAGTAAGAACTGGATTGGATATTTTAAAGATCCACAATGAAAGTATCTATAATGGATATTTGTCTCATTTCTTAATGTTTGCCCTCTTAAATAATAATCATTGCAGTACTGAAACATGGAAATAAAACTAAAGGTACACTTGAATGTTATTTGTCTGTCTGTTGGTTACTCTGCTAAACAAGATAGCTGTAAAACCTGAAGAAAGAGAAGGTGTCTGTGTTTGTGCAAGGAGTGGATATGAGCCATAGTCAGAAGGGCCTCACAAAGGAGACTTTAACTTCATCTACAGGCAATGCTTCAAGAAGCAAGAAGAAACTTTCAAGACACTGAGTCAGAAGCACTCAGAGTTACCAGCAATTTGAATAATATTTATATTCTGTGCTATAGGAATGATAGTAACTCTATATTATGTACTTAAGTGGCTTAAAGGAGAATGAAATAAAAATGTCACCATTGATTGCCACCAGGTGATACCAAGAGATTAAAATTGGTGTCATGTGCAAAGAAATATAAAATTGAGCAGAAGACAGACTTTGGCGACTTGAAGGTGCTAAGTGTAACAATCAAAGTCAGGATATTTTTATTTATAACCAAAAGAACATTGCTTACATTGGACATAATTAAATTAGAGTGATAGATAGGAACATAGAATACTAACCCCTTTAGTATAACTTTCTAGTTATTTTTCACTCTAAAGAGAGATACTCTAGAATTATTTTGCAAACAGTGAATGAAAGGCTTCATAAATATCACAGAGTTCACAATGTCAAACATAGCTAAATAAGTCATTTCAACATCCTAGCTCCTCAGACCTACATAAAGGTTGAATATAATCTGAGTAGCACCAACAAGCTCCTCAACTCATTAGGAGGAACAGAGGTAGATTGGTGATGGAACACACAGTATGCTATTTTTCTTTCTACTGCCACTAGAAGATGCAAGGGAAGAACAAAAGTAGTCTTTGGTTCCCTGTTGAAAGACCACACCGGCAAAATATTTCAGTCTTTCAGAACATGGAAACAGTTTTAAAGAACTCAATACTCCAATTTTTGAATTAATGAAATTAATTTTAAATTAATAAAATATCCAGTTATGTAGATATTCTGAAGCAGTTGATGTATGTGCATCTTTTTCCTTGAAGCTCTTCTACAGAGATAAGTAATTATTCATGGGTGACAACAACAAATCGTCTGTGACAGAATTCATCTTCCTGGGCCTCTCACAGGACCCACAGACCCAAGTCCTGCTCTTTTTCCTCTTTCTCCTCATCTACCTGCTCACTGTTCTGGGAAATCTGCTGATCATTGTGCTCATCCACTCAGACCCCAGACTCCATACTCCCATGTACTTCTTCCTTAGGAACCTGTCCTTTGCCGATCTCTGCTTTTCTACCACCACAGTTCCCCAGGTGCTTGTCCACTTCCTGGTGAAGAAAAAGACCATTTCTTTTGCTGGATGCTCAACACAGATTGTCGTGCTACTTCTGGTTGGATGTACAGAGTGTGCACTCCTGGCAGTGATGTCCTATGACCGGTATGTTGCTGTTTGCAAGCCTCTGCACTACTCCACCATCATGACACACTGGGTATGTGTCCAGCTGGCTGCAGGGTCCTGGGTCAGTGGTGCATTTGTGTCCATGGTAGATACCACCTTCACTTTGCGTCTCCCTTACCAAGGAAGCAATGTCATTAACCACTTTTTTTGTGAACCTCCTGCCCTCATGAAGCTGGCTTCAGCAGACACCTACAGCACAGAAATGGCCATCTTTGCAATGGGTGTGATAATCCTCCTAGCTCCTGTCTCCCTCATCCTCATCTCCTATTGGAACATCATCTCCACTGTGATCCAGATGCAGTCTGGGGAGGGGAGGCTAAAGGTCTTCTCTACCTGCGGTTCCCACCTCATTGTTGTTGTCCTCTTCTATGGCTCAGCAATATTTGCATACATGAGACCAAACTCCAAGATAATGAATGAAAAGGATAAAGTGATTTCAGTGTTCTATTCAGCGGTGACCCCCATGCTTAATCCTATCATTTACAGCCTGAGGAACAAGGATGTTAAAGGGGCTCTCAGAAGAATAACTGCAAAATAGTTTTGAGGGGTTGTGGTGATTTGATGCTGCTTAACATTAGGTATAAAATATGAGTTGTGCTTTTTAACTTTTTTCATATTTATCTATTCCTCTACTATTACATTTATTTTTTGTGTAGTATTTCTCAAGCTAGATCAATAAATTTCTTTTCTGGAGCCAAGTGTGTTAGTCTTAAGAAAAAAATCAAAGGTAATTTAAACAAATGGAGAAGGGAAAATAGAGGATGGTTTGAGTAGGCATGTAAGCAAATCAAACAATAAAACATCAATTACAACAACCAATCTGCAGAAATGCAGACATGTTTTTTGACTATACGTAATGTTCTTTGTTCTTTCATTCACCTGCCAAAGTTACTATAATGTATCCTAGGAACATCTATAAATTTTAGATATAAACATAAAATAGTGTTTTATTTCTACCACTGTCTGTATTTCTGAGCATAGCAATTTCCCAAATTTTCAATTTCAGAAATTGACAAGCTGCTTCAATAATAATAAATAGTACATTTTTTTTCTTAATGAAAATGGGAGAGTTAGGAAGTAGGAGAGGGGAGGAAAAATGTTAGTTCTATTATAATTTCATAAATTAATAAATAAAGTTAAACAAATAGCCAAATCCACAAAAGGTAAGAGCACATATTTGGATTGAGAAGCGATTTGTAATCAGTTATAAATGTCCTACTATATAATTACAAAAATACTGAATTAAAAATCACTTTTCATATGTTCTATAAGTTTGCATATACCGTTTCCATTTTTATTCAATTCACAAAAGTATCTAATCCCTCGTGATTTCTGTCTTGACCTAATTTTTCTTCATTTTTTGTTGTTTAATTTCCAAGAGTTTGTGTACTTTTTGGCATTCCAATTGGTTTGATATTCGTTGTTAGTCTTTGGTGGTCTTATAGAACATAGGGTGTTATTTAAATTTTCCTATCACTCTTCAACTTCCTTTGTGTCTTTGTATGTGGTGAAAGTTCCATTGCCTGTTGAGAAAAAAATGGACTATCTAGTGTTCGTGTGAAATGTCCTATGGATGTCTGCTAGGACCTTTTGATTTATGATGTTATGTAACTCCAGCATTTTTCTGCTTAGTTTTTCTTTGGATGGTCTGTGTTTTGGTGAGAATTGGGTTTGAAGTCACCCACTATCTTTGTGTGAGAGTCAATGCATGATTTTAGGTGCAGTAGTCTTTCCTTTATGAACTTGGATGCTCTTGTGTTTGGTGAATAAATGTTTAGAATTGTAATATCCTTATCATAAATTTTTTAAAAATGATTATTTAGTATCTTCTCTATCTCTTCTGATTAGTTTTGTTTTGAAATAAAAATTGCTATATCTGCCTTCTTTGCTTTTCAATCATGCCAGTGATTAGAAAAAAAACATTCAAACCCTGAACCCTGCTTCAGTAGCCACCCAGCATCTCCCATCAGAGAATAAAAGACATTCTTCACAGAAAACTAAAACAAAATTATATTATTCCTAGTCTTTGTGGCACTGGGGGTTGGACCTATGGAATGTACATGTTAGGCAAGTGACCAGCCATTGTGCTATATGCTCAGATACTGAACCATATCCTCAGCCCAAACTCTACCCTTTTAAGTACTGTTTTCAGGTATTCACTACTATAAATTCAAGTTTAATTAATATGTTTCCTTTTGAGTATGTTGTCTATAAGGAGATAAAAATCAATACTTAACTTGTTTCTTCTGTTGCTTTTGTATAGTAATTAGTCATATTGATCTATTTGTCATTATGAAAACACATGCTTAATTATTTTTCCTTAAAACTGGAACAAAAACAATGAACTTTCCAGAGGCAGTTCCGAAAGATTTACAGGTGGAATAATTGATTAAACAGAAGCAAAAGGAAAAAAAATATATGAAGGAACATACATGAAAGCACAGAAATGGAGAAGAGAATTGAAACAACATGGCCAGGTCAAATAAATTAGTGACATTGAAGGAAGACCTAGTATTAGCATGTGCATGGGTGTACCTCCATGCAACATTGGGGTAAAGGACAGAAGTTTACAATGGAGTCCTCATAGAGGCTTTGAGAAACCCCATGTAACTTGACAAAGGCTCCTCTGAGCTTCCTTGTTTGGGGCAGTTTCCAGCACCAGCCTTACTGTATGGAGGTCCTGATCAAGACCATGTGGTACAGAATAGGTTTTCACACCAAGAGCCAAAGAGATAGATTAGGTATAGAGAGTGTGAGAGGCCAGGGAACACACCTAGAAGCAATCATTAAAGTCCAATTTGCAGTAGCATTTTCATGGGATATGTCGCCTGGGAGGATGACACTGTCAAGCCTCCCTCAGGACAAAACTGGAGCTTTGCTGCTGCCCTTGAGAGAGCAAGAGTAGGCGGCACTGTTCTTCATAGAGCAGCCCTGCCCATACTTCTTTCCCCTAATTACTACTGAGTTTATCTGAGACCATGGAACCCTGGCAAGAGATGAGACATGAAAAGCCCAACTCATACACTCAAAAATTTGCCCAGAACTAGACTCCCATAGAGATTGGGTTGGAGTCTTAATGGAAGATTCATATTCTTGCTTCCTGAGGATCTCATGCTCAATTCTCAGATGATCATCAGCACCAGTATCCCCCTGGAAAGGACTACCTATGCCAGCAGCTAGAGAGAGGAGTCTTTGACATTTGATCTTAGTGACAGCAACAATCTTCGTCCCACCTTTTATTGGAACCACCTTCTCTTTTCCTTTGTGTTTTAAACAGCTTCATCCTCCTAAGAATCCTAAGTCACTCAGTGTGGTTTGGAATCTGTGCTGTGTGATTTTGGAGGTAGGTAACAGTTCTTTCTCTGATTTAGGCAAATGTGTATGGAGACTTAGAGTATCTGGCTACAGACTCAGGACCTCAGAAGCCTGTTAGTTATGAGAGTCTCTGATTTCTGCCTCATTCCTATCTGTTCTCTAGATATCATGTGTGCACACCAGCTTGAGAAGTGGGGACAGTATCAGTCATTGTGAAATGCTGGTCAGATCTGAGTTATTAGAATTCTAAGCCCCAGACAATGCGTCTCAGTATTTACCCTTGAAACATCTGGATTTCTTGAACTCCTAGAGTCTAATGAAGATTATTAAATTAATAGTACCTCAAAATAAAGTCACTTTATCAGTTGGAATTTCTCCCTACTTGCCTTTAAAAATAACAAAGGAAACCCAATAGAAACACATTTTGAAATTTACACATACTGAGTAGTGACATGGAGAAATATTTATGTAATCATGCTTCCAAATTTTCAGCTTCCTCTCCCCGGTTTCCTCTGACTATTATCATGAAGTTAGCAGGGCTCTGCTGCCTGTTTCAGCTGCTGCTGACAGTTCTTGATTTGAAGTCCTCAATAAAATCATCATCGTCCTAGAAATGATTTTTCTTCAGCTTTTCAACTGTGAACTATCTAGTCTTTCTCTTTAGGTAGGGGGTTAGAGGGACAAGGAAGAGAATAGGAGAGGCGGCATGAGTTCAGATGCAGAGTTAGGTGACAGGTGGTAGGATCCAGGGTTCTGGTTATTGCTACCTTACTCAATTATGCTTTGTTTCTCTTATTTGAAAGTTTCTAAGTTTTGGCACAGATGGGCTTCAAATCAACTTTTAGTGTCTATTTAATATGAAGAGAGATGTGTCTTTGCCTTTTAAATTTAATTTTCAAGAATTTACTTGAGTACTGTATTTACATCACCTGCAACTATCCATGTCCTTCATAACCTTTCAAGTCCAGAGATTGTTTAATCTGTCTTATTTCTTATGATGCCAGACACAAAGGAAATTCTCTGTGACTAGCAATTCCCGGCAAGCCTGTTGGTTGACCATAATTCAGAAATCAGAAAATATATAGAATGTTGTTTCTGTAGGTCATTCTATAGTGACCTGCAATAATTCCAATGTGAGTTTAGCTCCCTTAGAATGGCTTCCACTGAGAATCTGTCTATTTCTAGGCAACTAAAGAGACTACTTAGAATGGAGCTCTGGAACTCCACCTTGGGAAGTGACTTCATCTTGGTTGGGATTTTGGATGGCAGTGGCTCACCTGAACTGCTCTGTGCCACAGTCACAGTTCTGTATACTTTGGCACTGACCAGCAATGGACTGCTGCTCCTGGTCATCACAGTGGATGCCCGGCTCCATGTGCCCATGTACCTCCTACTTAGACAGCTGTCTCTCATTGACCTCCTCTTCACATCAGTTGTTACTCCCAAGGCTGTGATGGATTTTATTTTGAGAGACAAAACCATATCTTTTGGAGGCTGTGCCCTTCAGATGGCTCTAGCATTGATGCTGGGCAGTACAGAGGACCTCCTTCTGGCCTTCATGGCCTATGACAGGTATGTGGCCATTTGTCACCCTCTGAACTACATGATCTTTATGAGTCCTAGAATCTGCTGTCTCGTAGTGGCCACATCATGGATCCTGGCCTCTCTGACTGCAGTAGGTCATACTGTGTATACTATGCACTTCCCTTTCTGTATGTCCCAGGAGATTAGACACCTGCTCTGTGAGATCCTGCCTTTGCTGAAGCTGTCATGTGTAGATACTTCCCAATATGAGCTCTTGGTTTATGTGACAGGGGTAACATTCCTGTTACTCCCCCTTTCTGCTATTGTTACCTCCTACACACTAATTCTGTTCACGGTGCTGCATATGCCATCAAATGAAGGGAAAAAGAAAGCCCTTGTCACATGCCTTTCCCATTTGACAGTGGTAGGGATGTTCTATGGAGCTGCCACCTTCATGTATGTCCTACCCAGTTCATTGCACAACACCAAGCAAGACAATATCATCTCTGTATTTTATACAATTGTCACCCCAGCTCTGAACCCCCTTATCTACAGCCTGAGGAATAAGGAGGTTATTGGGGCTTTGAGAAGGGTCCTGGGCAGATACATCCTGCCAACACACCCCACTATTTAAGGAGGATTTTCCTTTCACTCTTTCTTCTCCAACCTAATTGTCATAGTCAGCCATTCTTCAATATTATAGGTGTCTAAGATGATACATACACCTTTAAAGTTCTCCTTTACTTTTTCCTGCATACCTGGTATAAACAGATACCTTAATATGAAGTTGGGAAGCATCCAAATAAATACCAAGTAGGTATGGTTCTGGATTCATTTTTCATTTCAACTTCATATAGCAGTAAGACAAAGCATTAGCTTTGGCCTGAGAAGTCCCCAGCAGCCTCTAAGCACACTACTCACTTTTATCTGTATGTTAATTATTAATAGTAATAAAGGTGTGCAGAAAAAAATTTGGATTTCTGTAGAAGAAAATTGTTTGTGAAGAAATTAATAGCTATACGATTACAGTTGCATGCCTGAACTGGGGGGGACACATTAATGTTACAAGCACGACACTTAAATTAACATAGTACAAAAGGTCAAACATGGAACATATAATCTCTAGCTGTCATATTTAACTGAGTCATTTTTAAATGTGGCATAAAATTACAGGTGAAAAAATGAATGAATAAGCCATAATTGAAAGTATCCATAATTTTGAAAGGCTAGAAATACAGTAACATTGAAATATTTTATGTATGTTGTTTGAAGTTTTGAAAAAAATGTAGCCTTACAGATATACTTTTGTCATGCAGTTTACATTGAAATACCTACTATAATGTTACCCTTTTATCTTTGTAACACCTACACATATTCTATTGATTTGAAGTATAAATATAAGTGAGCTTTATCATTTAAAATCCATTGTCTCTTATCAACTATTATGGAATATTTTAGAATATTGATGAATGGGGGTGAAGAGACTGACTGAATCCTTTCCTGCTTGTCTTTTGGCATCATTGGATACTAGTCTTAAATTTGTGTGTATCAGGTTGTTGACTTTTTAAAAAGTGAATACTGAAAGCCTGATTCCAAGAAGTTTTTTGTGTAGCTTGAATATATAATATGTCATATTTGTAATGGGTCCTCATAATTTGTTCTCAATCTGTATTGACTATTAAGTGCATGAGTAGGAGAATCTTAATAATGATTTTTGTATTGTTATTTCTCAGAAATAAAATATGATCTTCATTAAAAATAGGTAGGTAGACTAGAAATAAGGGGTTTCTTGAAAAACTTATTAACTTTATGCTATTCCTCTCTCAACCTTTTTTATGACTTGTATTTTCCATATTTTCATACATCTCTTCTCTGAAAGATTCAATGTAACAAATTTTGCATTTGGAGAGAGAATACATATAAGTACTAAAAATAATGTGAAAGCCTTGGTCTTTCTTTACAGTGCTGGTATTCAAACCTAGAATGTTGTATAGCTGCTCTGCCATTGAGCTTCACATGGTCAAAATCTGAATATGTAGTTAGGAAAATATTGGAATACACAACTGAAAGCCCTCAACTGAGAAGTTCCTTGAATTTAATGCTGCAAAATGTATCCAACTGATGGAACAAAGCTGAAGACTGATGGTTTTTTGGGGGCAGGCATAGAAATGAAGATAAAAAAAGAACATCTATGAGATGCCATGGAACCTTTTAAACTTTGCATACTGGAAAAATCTTGGAGTAGGTAATGTGATTATGGGGGCTTCTCAGCTCCTTACTGAAAACCATATTTCTTAAAACAGGACATGTTGGCTCTGGAAATTTGTGTTTGAAACAAATACAGCGTAATTACTACTAAAATTAGGTTGCTCATACTTCAGTCCATGGCCACAGACCTAAATGCATGTGGGCAGCACTATTTGCATTCAAGGGCTATTAATAACATACAAAAGAAGATATGGAATTCAGAAAGGTTTCGTATGGGAGGTGTTATGGTTAGTTGGAGGGAATAAATGTGGAGGAATATGATCTAATATACATTGTATAAATATATGGAATATTCAAAGAATAAAATATTATTTAATAGTGTCACACTTAGGAGAGATACAAGATAATATTATGTTTCCTAGGCATTGACTATGATCAGTAATATTGCTTTATGCAATCTGAAACACTGAAAGAAAATATCTTTAATACTCTTATCATGAAGAAAGAGATGAATATGAAGGTGTGTTGGTATGGAGTAGGGAGATCTGAAAGGAAATCAAGGTTGAGAAAGAATATGCTAAAATATGCTGTATAAATTTTTTAATTAATAAGAAAAATATTAGAAAATAAATGGTTAATGTTTGACATGATAAATATTTACAGAATTGGGGTGATGGTATATTTTAAATATATTTCTTCTCAGTATAAGTTATAAGAATGTACAATTACTACAATCCAACTAAAAAGGATCAAATAGTTGAAATTTGTCATTAGTTTAGTTTTAAAAACTTTTGATATAATTTAAATATGTAATAATTTTGTTATAAGTATATTTCCTTAGAATATAAATTAGTATAAAAATCACCTTTTTAGTTTTAACTTTCTTTTATTTAAATTAATAATACTTGCTGGGGTATTGGTATAAGAAAATTTTTCTGTTAAAGGCCAAATAATAAACATTTTAAGCTTTCTGAGCCATATTATCCCAGTAACTGCTAAACTCTGGGTCACAGACAGTGTAAAATCAAATGTTTCAATAAAAGTAGGGAGATGGCTCAGCAGTTAGGATCACTTGCTGCTTCTGCAGAGAGCTCTGATTTCAGTCCCAGGACCCACATGGTTTCTCACAGGCTTCATGCTTCAGTTTCAGTTCTGACTTCTGTAGACATGAATGTGGTGCACATACATACATGGCGATAAACACTCACACACAAATTTAAAACTACTCCAAAAGTTCATTTTTTAAAGTTATTTATCTTATTACTTATTTATTTATTATTTTATTCATCAGTTTCTGATTATTTATTCTTAATTATTTGCTTGCTTCTTTATCTAAAATATTTATTTAATTATTTATTCAATTATTTAATTACTTGGTTCTGAGCATTGAAACCAGGACTTTATACATGCCAAATAAGAGTTCTGCCTGTAAAATACATCTTCAATCCAAATGTCTCTCTTCTTTAAATGATAACCCTGGATATCAAACCCAGGATCTCATGCATGTCAAGCATACAATCAACCCTGGAGTCAACCTACAGCCCCAAGTTTTACAAAAAGATCTGGGCCAGGAAGTTTCTAAAGCAGAGCATGTCATAAATAGGACAGTTTCTAATAGACTTGATATGACCTTGCCACCATAGTGTCTTTCTCCATCTCTACAACTCAAACTAACAAATCTTTCATTTCAGTGACTTGATAGGTAAACTACTCTTTGCATACATTCAGGTGAGACATGGGGCAGAAGACATGAAGTTTCAAAGTGTCTCATTATCAGCTCTTGAAGAATTTGAAGAATATTTTTTTTCAGTATCTTAGCTGTGGATATATGATGGTTCTTTAAGACTGGGTTTTGTGTAAATTGCTGTGATAACATTCCATGTATTAAAGTCCAATCATGTGACTCCACAAACAAAGCAAAGGGAGCCTGGGATACAGGAAGAGGGAATCTAGGATGAAGGGTGACACATAATCTACTTTTAATCATTTGATACTAGCAATATCTAAAATTTGTTTTAAGACAATTTATTCCTTTGTGTTAGTATTGTAGCTTTTGCTTTAAATATTTATCCATTTCATGGTTATTCATTTCTTCCTCATTAAATTAAAACACTGTCATAATATACATTAATCTCATGACTGTTTATTTCATCATATTTTTATTAATAAAGCTTCAGATGCAGTATATATGCGACATTTTTCTTAATCATTAATTCTTTTAGCTTTCTAGCATGTCAAAATCCATTAAAATGCATGTAATTTTGAAGGTGGTTACTTTGACTCTTGATTATTTCTCAAAAAATAGCACCTTTAAATAAAAATGTTAATTCTTTCTAACTAGGAACTTGGTATATTATTAGTGTGTTTCTTTGGTGACTTTACACCCATACTCTCATATTTTTGTGTTGTTATAACAAAAATTGTATTGTAGATATTTATATATTTTTCCTAAGGTAAAAATGATTATGGTTTATGTAGGAGACAGTAAGAAAAACATTATCATCGGGGAGGACAGAGTTTCAGAGGTGTAAAATAGGCAGAAAGATTTCATCCATCAATTTGGAACAATGAGAACAACAAGCTTGTATTTAGAGAGGTCATTCTGCATACTGGAAAGAAAACTGGTCATGGCAGAAGTAGAGGAGAAAGAAGGGTACCTTTTAGGAAGGTGTTGCCGAGCAATGGATATGGGGTCATGATGACTTGGGCTGAAGAACATGTGTGGAATTGGTGGAAGTAGGGGAGACCATAAGATTATTATATGTGTGGAATCCATTACATAGATGAATCTAATAGGACTTACTTGTTGAGATAGTAAGGCAAAGGAAAAAAACATTATTTTTATGTATGTGTTAATTTCTTCATTTGTGAAGACATTATTGATTCAAACACAACAAAACAAAGGAAAAAGGTAGGAATAACAAAATAACAGGTTATGTGGAAAGCTAACTAGTCCTAAATAAGGAACAGTTGTGTACTGTGCAGTAGGAACCAAGGAGAAGGAAAGAGTGAGATTAAAGTAAGTACAAAAGGCAGGGTTTCTGGTGGAGTGAAAGGTGTGCAAAAATAAGATCTTAAGAATCTGTGTAGAAAAGTATCATGGCCTGGTCTATATTTACAGAGGGTCGTGTTGGTTCCAGACAAAGTTAGCACAGGATGAATCAAAAATATGTTTTTGGTTATTTTTAAATGAGAGCTAGTGAGATAATCAAACTTGATTCAAGTACATGCTTAGGCATTTGTATCATTAGCCTACTAATCCAGAAATCATTCAGGAAAGATTCTTGACTGAGAAAAACAGCAAGGTGTTTATCAATTCTCTGGGGGAACTTCCATACCCAGAAATAGGCAGGGAATCAAAAGATGGACAGTGAAGAGTAGAAAAAGGCAAATCAGTAGTTTTTGGTGTCTGGAATCTGGGATAAAAAAAGGTGGAGATGGGGGGGGAGGAAGGGAGGGAGAGAGAGGGTGAGAGAGAGCGCACAACTATATTTCAATGTTGCTGGCAGATCAAAGGTGAAGATGCAGAATGGACTCTTTAAAGAAAATACTGTTAGCTTTTTGAATTTAACTTAGAATTTTTATAGAAGCCAGAAAAACAACACACAGTCACTGGGGTGAAGGATACTCTCAGGAAGATGGAATAGCAGAACAAAAGAACAAAGATTAAATAAAAACAGAACAAATAGTATTTGGAACTATCAAGCTGTGATCCAGATAGAAAGATAGGAAAAGTGAAGGTGCACAGAAGGAGAGTTCGCCAAAATTAAGGGTACAATAGGAAATCATATGGAAACCTTCTATTCTGTAAGCCAACTAATGTTTTGGACCTAGGAAGGGGTAGTGGCTTGACTAGCTAAATAATGCTAATAGCTAACAGACATTAAACTAAAATTACAGTGCTGGGAATGGAGTTTCTTCTTAATAATTATTAGTCACGGTGGTCTCAGATATTGCCAAAACAATGCTTTTGCCATTACTCTTGACTGCTCACTGGACCTAGTTGATAAGACCCTATTACTACAGATAACACATCCCTTGGGTACAAGACACAGAAAAGCTAAATTTTAACTGAGCTAGAAAATTACATTTTATTGACCAAATTACATAATGACAGAAGTAAAATGCAGGTTTCAAGGGAAAGAAAAGGCACCAATAGTCTTACCTTCTTGGGAGTCCTATTACCTATATTATCAATCTGCTAGGCAAGAAGTCCCTGCTGGGGCAGTAGTGGCATGCCTCTTATGGGAGTAACTAAAAGCCGTCTTGTTCATTTTCTACAAGGTGGAAATCATGTTTAATACCATAAACCCAGTTAAAAAATTTATGACTTAGGGGCTGGAGAGTTGGCTTATGGTTAAGAGCTGCTGCTCTTGCAGAGACCTAAGCTTCAATTTCCAGCACCCATGTGCTATCTTATAGCTATTTGTGTCTTTAGTTACATGGGAACCAATATTTTCCTCTGACTTCAACAGGTACTAGGCATGAAGATAGTGCAACTCCCCCACAAATATATACAGACAAAACACTCATACACATAAAATAATTTTTTATATTTATTTTTTATTAAAAATTTCTGCCTCCACCCACTGAGACAGTGGGGCTGATCTATTGGGAGCTCACCAAGGCCAGCTGGACTTTGACTGAAAAAGCATGGGATAAAACCGGACTCGCTGAACATGGTAAGCAATGAGGGCTGATGAGAAGCCAAGGACAATGGCACAGGGTTTTGATCCTACTTCATGTTCTGGCTTTGTGCGAGCCTAGCCAGTTTGGATGTTCACCTTCCTAGACATGGACGGAGGGGGGAGGACCTTGGACTTTCCACAGGGCAGGGAACCCTGACTGCTCTTTGGACTGGAGAGGGAGGGGGAGAGGAGTGGGGGGAGGGGAAAAAGGTGGGAGGAGGGGGAGGGAAATGGGAGGCTGGGAGGAGGCTGAAACTTTTTTTTCCTTTTTGAAAAAAAAAAATAAATAAAATAAAAAAATGGAAAAAAAATTTCTGCCTCTTCCCCACCTCCCATTTCCCTCCCCCTCCCCATTCTCCTCCCCCCTCCAGTCTGAAGAGCAGTCATAAAAACAAGGCTGATTGAATGTTAGGTCATAAGAAGAGATTTCTTGCTGCTTCTTGGTAAGTTGACACAAACCCAATCTGCCTTTGAAATACTTATATTTATGCTGATTGATAAATACTACTCTCACTCTTAATCAGGGAAACTGATTTCTGCAATGAAAGATATAGGAAATAGAGACATATAGCTGCTGAAGACATTGAGAATAAGCAAAAGTTGAGTATCAGACTTCAATATGACCATTATACTACTCCCTCTATATCTTAGGGAATGGTATAGAAAAGCAGGCATGAAGATTCTAGTAGTGGGAAGAGGACAGGCTGTGGTATGACAACTTCCATGCAGGAGAGAGCAAAACTCTTATGATCTCACAGTAGCAGCTACTGCCAACAATGAACCTGAATGATACTTGGCAGTCAACAATCAGTCATAGCTTAGGAACGAATCCATGTGGTCAAACACTTTCTTGCTAAACTGAGGTATTGATGAATTCTGGGACAGAGTAGACAATGTCTTCTGTTGTGTACCCACTGATGAGATCACCATGCTTTCATGAATAGTAGCAAACCAGAAGATCCCTGGTTAAACTCAGTGAGTCACATACAAAACAAAAAGCTATGGGTGTGTGGAAGAAATGTTGGGTGGAATAATAAGGATAAGAGTGAAATAAAGAGCATTGTAGGTGATGGTACTAAGAATATACTATATATGTATTAAGAAATAGTTAAAAGAATGAAATTAGTAAGAAAAAAGGAAGGTAGAACTTGCTTGGAATAGAGATCATGTGACTAAATAATCAGTGGAGAATAAAGTGGATATAAATTCATTTTGTGATATTTCATTTTTAAAATTTCTGCATGAATTAATTAACTTTACATCCCAACCACAATATTTCCTTCCTCCTCTTTTCCTACTCCCTTCCTTTTTTCCCTCCATCCCCAATACAACACTCTTCTGTATTTATTTAGAAAGGAGCAGGTCTTCCCCCTGCCATCAGCAAAGCATGACCTAGCAAGCTTCCATTAGATGAACCACATCTCCCTGTATTAAGTCTGGACAAGATAATACAGCATGAGGAATAGGTTCCTAAGAGCCTGACAAAGTGTCAGGGATGGCCCCTGTTCCCATTACTAGAATTCCACAAATAGACCAACCTACACAACTTTCTCATGTATGAGAGAGCCTAGATCAGTCCCATACCAGGCTCCCTGATTACTGGTTCAGGCTCTGTAAATTTCCAGGATCCAGAAAATCTGTATCTGTCGGTTTTTCTGCAAGGTTCCTAACACCCTTGTTGAGAGAAGTCAATCCTACAGCCAATTATCTTGGGGAGGCTTGGCCCAATGTTTGTGGTCTTCTCTGGGTGTACATGACTTAAATACCCCAATAAAAGGGCAGGGTGAATGATGCTCTCTTGGACTGTGGAGGGCTCACTGGCAGCAGCAGTAAGGTGACCTTCTCCACACCTCTCCAGTTGCCCTTGGGAACAAGAGGATCCTTGTTCTGTATTGTGTACTTTATGTTCTGCACCTGTTTAATAAACTTAACTTAACCACAGATATCTGTCCCTCATTACCTGGCCTCCACACTAGACATCATTTGTAAATGGTAGCTGTGCTTTCATGTCCTACTGCACAGTCCCAAATAATCACACAGAAACTTATATTAATTACAAACTGTTTGCCCAACAGCCAGGTTAGACAGTGGAACAAGGACTCAGATGGGAAGGAGCAGAGTTGATAGAGATGCGAGCAGTCAGTCCGCCAAGAAACAACAAGGTACCAGAACAATAAACACCATGGCTACATGGCAGCAATACATAGATGAATAGAAATGGATTAATTTAGATGTAAGAACTAGTTAGCAATAAGACTGAACAATAGGCCAAACAGTTTAAATTAATTCAAGTTTCTGTGTCATTATTTGGGACCATGGGGTGAGGACATAAAAACGCTGCATTGGTTTACACCCCCTGGTACCTATAATTCTTCTTTCCTCACTTCAGAAGGACTCCCTAAAGTTGGAACAATATTTGACCATGGGTCTATGAGTCTATTTTCATCACTCGCTAGATGAAGACTCTCTGCTGACAACTAATCACAATCGGATAAAACAGAATATCAAAAGAACAAATAATTAAATAAAAATGGAGTACAGACCTAAACAGAGAACTCTCAACAGAAGAATCTAAAATGACTGAAAGACACTTAAGGAAATGTTCAACATCCTTAGTCATCAGAGAAATGCAAATTAAAACAACTCTGAGATTCCATCTTACACCTGTAAGAATGGCCAAGATAAAAAACACCGATGACAACTTATGCTGGAGAGGTTGTGGGGTAAAGGGAACACTCCCGCACTGCTGGTGGGAATGCAAGCTGGTACAGCCCCTTTGGATGTCAGTTTGGCAATTTCTCAGAAAATTAGGAAACATCCTTCTTCAAGACCCAGTAATACCACTTTAGGGTATATATCCAAAGGATGTTCAACTCTTCCACAAGGACATGTGCTCAACTATGTTCATAGCAGCATTGTTTGTTATAGCCAGAACCTGGAAACAACCTAAATGCCCCTTGGTTGATAAGGAAAATGTGGTACTTTTACACAATGGATTGCTACACAGCAGAAAAAATAGCATCTTAAATTTTGCAGAAAAAGGATGGAGCTAGAAAACATTATTTTGATTGAGGTAACCCAGACACAGAAAGACAATTATGACATGTACTCACTCAAGGTGGTTTTTAAAAATAAAGCAAAGAAACCAGCCTACAAACTATGATCCCAGAGAACTTAGACAACAATGAGGACACTAAAAGAGACTTACATACATCTAATCTACATAGGAAGTAGGAAAAAAGATTTCCTAAGTAAATTGGGAGCATGGAGACATTGGGGGAGGGTTAAAGGGTGGGGGAGAAGCAGGGGGTAGCAGAGAAAAATGTAGAGCTCAATAAAAATCAATAAAATAAATAAAAAAGAAACACCATTAAAAAACAGGATAGCCAATTTAGGCTGTGCATTTACTGCTGCCAGAGTCTTAGCTTGGGTCATCCTTGTAGACTCATGCAAGTTTCCCTTGCATCAGACTTCTACCCAACCCTGTAGAGACCCATTTTACAATATCATGATATTTCTATTACTATGCAGAGATGTTGAAAAAAACTGTGCCAATAACTGAAAGGGCAGAGAGTGTAGGAGTTTTGATTATGGCAAAAAGAACACATTTATATTTTAATAACTATAGATAAGGGCAATGAAGGAAACAGTTTGAGTAGGAAATTATTGTAATGAAGCAAAATTTGGAGGGAAGTCAGTTAAATTTAGATCTATGATCCTGGAGGAGAATAGCCATTGATAGACAGTTGTCATGAAGCCAATGTACACTGTTAAAATACAGATGCAGGTGGGTGGGAACTAAAAGAGGGAAAAGGAGAGGGGTCTTCAGCTGAACACTTTCTAATTGAAATATGAGACAATGTTATCAGATGACAAAAGGTGTAAATTATTCATAAAAGAGGAAAATGAGTGACTCTGAGAAATATAAGAATATACTTTCTCTCTGCAGAAGATGACGTAGAAAAGAGAGCTAGAAGTGATAGGAGACTACAAAGAACACAGTAGGGTTGATACACAAATGAACTCACAGAGACTGTGATACCAAGCACAAGACAAGCACAGGTTTAAGGCAGAAAAAATTCTCAGATGGGAGGAAAGTGGGTACAATGTTCCACCCTTAACCAAGAAGCTATTTTCAATTGATACATGCTGGAAGAACCCAATAAATCAGTTTTCTTTAATGAAATGACACTAGGTATATCAATATCAATCACATTTCAGGGGAGACTACATGCTCAGGAGTTATTTGCTAACATAAAATGTAAAACATGTTTTTATGTGCTCTTTTTTATTTTTTCTTTGTTTTGAGTTTGGGGGTACTGCTGCTGCTCGTGGTGGTGGTGGTGGTGGTGGTGGTGGTGGTGGTGGTGG
>NC_022015.1:13199547-13212893 GCF_000317375.1 Microtus ochrogaster
AGAGAGAGAGAGAGACAGGGACAGAGACACAGAGAGAGAGATGGAGAGAGAACATGAAATTGGGTAATAGGAAGGTTGTGAGGGTCTGAGGATCTGGGAGGAGTTGGTAGAAGAGAAAGATTATGATCAAAATATAGTGTATGAAGTGACTTTTAATTCCATTAAATACACAACAAAAAATTTCACAAAGGGAATTAAAGGCGTAAGTCACAAACAATCCCACACCAGTTTGGAATTATCATTAATAGAATGGTTATTTATTTAAGGGGGAAAAACTTACAGATCACCATCCCAGACAACAGCCCTCTGTGCAATCAGGAAGGGAGCCTAGTTGCCTGAAGTGGAGCCAAAAGCCAGAGAGTGAGCAGAGGGAAGTGGCCACTTTTTTAAAGGGAGAGAGACCGTGCCCCAATGGGCTTGTATCTCGGCGGCTATTAGCTGAAGGAGCAGAAGGAGCTCCTGCAACAGGGAAGAACTATACTCACTAAGCAAATGTCCTAAAATTGACAGAGCTAGGTGACTGCTGTAATTGAGCATAGTAATGTGGATAGTATTCTAAGAAGAAATATCACAATGTGACAGTGACTCACTGGCAAATTTTCGGCATGTCTGACTCTGGCATCGGCTCCATGGCATCTCTCTGACCCTGCCTCCTTTCTCCCAGCATTCACTTTGGTTTTCTCTACCTAGTTCTTTTCTTTTGCCCTATCACAGGCCAAGAAAGTTTCTTTATTCATTAACCAATAAAAGCAACACATAGACAGAAGGACTTCCCACAACAACTTGGTATCAACTGATTTCTTGGCTACCTCCCTGCAGCTGGTAATAATGTCTCCTCCACACACCAGAAGCTCAGGAGGGAAGTAGAGAATGAAACCCTCACAGGTGCAGTAAGACACCTTTGTTACAAGACAGAGGCTATACAGTGGACTCTTGATGTTTATAACTTTCCTGTACACTATATTTAGTCAAGTGTTCCTGTGAAGGGCAAGTGGGGTGGAACAGATGTTCAGAGTCTAAAGTCAATTTTAAAAAGTATGCAGAAATTCTAGGCCAGGGGGATATGCCTGGGAGGATTCATTAAATCTACTTTCCATGGGCAACATTTTCAGGGAAGGTCATGCCGCTTGAGATGAAGACAGTCAAATCTCCCCCAGGACAATCTTAATATTTATTGTTACTCCAGGGATAATGGGACTGGGCAATGTTTGGTCTTCTTTTAATAGCCCTGCCTATCCCTCTTTCTCCAAACTCCTTTTGTGCTTATCTTATATCATTGATCCATGTAGGAAAAGAGATATAAAAATCAGTTTGTGGGCTAAAAATACCAGATTTGATTATTGTTTCCTTGATGACAGTCAATTATATGATAAACAATGACTTGATGATAGATGGAATTTCAATGTAGTCTTGACTTACACTTCAGTGATAGCCATGGATATTGAATGTTAGTCAGCTTGAGTCAATATCTTATTGCAGGACTCAGAAATGTCTTCTAATTTGGAGGTGAGAGCCATGCTAAGAGATTCATACATTTTCTTCCTTAGGACTCTAAGCTAAAACTCAGTTTGCACCCATCTCCTTCACAGAAAGGAATAACAGCAGTGGTGGTTACTGCATGGGCATGTAATTTATGATACTAATGACAGCTGCTGCATGAAAAGCATCTATTCTCTTTAGCACTGTAAACCTCTTCAGTTGTGAAAGGAACCTTGAAGCACTTGGTGTGTTTTGGAATTTATGTCTACGCATTTTGGAGGTAAGGACTCTGTCTCTGACTCAGGTAACGTGTGGGGGTCAAAAGTCTTGAGAAACAGCATCAAATTCACACTTCTATGCCACACACTCTCTAGTTACTCTGGCTTCAGAGCATAAGTGTTCTTACATCTGTGGACAAGTGAAATCATCCCCCACCCATGACCATAACTGAGTTGTCAGAATTCCTCAGGCTGGGTTCCTGATAAAACTTATTTTTTTTTGAAAAAAAGTCAGTGCTTACTTTTGATTCAGCTGTATTTTTCTGGACTCTTGGAGTCTAATGTGGACCCTGAATAGTACCGTATATGCCTGTTTGCCACTGGAAATGATACCAAAAAGCTATCTGAAACCAATTAAAAATTTTGACCACATTGAGTATTGATCAGTGAAGGGCACTCATGTAAAAGATTTTCCAAAATTGTAGCTTTATTTTTTTAATTTCCTATGACCATTTTCATGAAGCATGGTGGTTGTTTATGTTTATCTCAGAATATCCTGAAGCTCTTGCTGTGTGGTGACCCATATTGTCAAACTGAGCTACAGGAATGGACCCGCCCTCTTGCTGTCATAGTGTGCATGTCCTGTCCCTTTCTCTAGAGAACAGAGGGAATGGACAATGAACTGAAAAGAAGAAAAGATGAGTCTTGACTAATAGGAAGTGCAGGGAGGTAGGATCTGGAGTGTGGTGACTGTGTAACAGTAGCCAAGGTTTTGATTCTCTTCTTTTATCTAGAGACTGGAACAGAAAGCATAAGGATATTCAGGTAATTATTTTATTTCTCTATTCACATGTCTTCTATTGAATATATAAAAGATATTTCTCTGTAAGATTAAGGCCAGTCTGGTTGACAATGCCAGTTCCAGGTCAGGGCTACATAATGAGATCTTGCTCAAAAATGACATCTGAAAACTCATATATAACAGAAACACTGTTCAGAATTGGCCTTGATTGTGTTTTTTTTGTTTATTATATATTATATGTATACATTATTTATATATTTTAATATATATGTTTTGCATCCTAACTGTGGCTTTTTTCCCTTCTCTTTCCTCAGTCCCTCCATCTTCCTTCTGCCCCCACATCCTCTCTTCCTCCATATGTTTTCAGAAAAGGGCAGACCTCCTGTGAATATGAACAAAATATGGCATATCAAGTTGCAGTAAGATTAAAAACACCTCCCCTCATATTAAGGCTGGACAAGGCAACACAGTATGAGCAATAGGGTACCAAAAGTCAGCAAGAGTCAGAGATAGCCCCTTGTTTCTAGTGTTAAGCATTTCACAAGAAGACCAACGTACACAACTGTATCATATATGCAGAGATCCTAGGTCGGTCCCATGCAGGCTTCCTAGTTGTTAGTTGAGTCTCTGCGAGTCCCTTTGAGCCAAGAATAGTTGACTATGTTGGATTTTTGTGGTGTCCTTGATCTTCCTGGTTTCTACAATCCTTCCTCCCCTACTTCTGAAGCATTCACTGAACTCTGCCTAATGTCTGGCTGTGTTGACTATGGCTCTCTGCTTGGGTTTCTACTAGTTGTTGGATGAAGTCCCTCTGATGACAACTGGGCTAGATACCAACCTTGATTCCTAGTAAAAGAGGACATGTAGCCTGAATGTGTCAACTTTTGTAACAAGGCAAGACCTCCATAACCTTAGACCCACAATCTATCCTTCCTACAAGATTTACTAGGGTAAAGATGGCACAAAAATTGTGGGTATGGCCAACCAATGACTAGTTCAGCCTGGAACCCATGCCACGAGAGTGAACCCACCCTTGACATTGCCTGGAAGACCTGGATCCAGAGGCTGGATAGCCCAAAGACCTAAGCTAGAACCGAACACAAAAAGTCAATTTAATAATAATGATGTTTTTTATATTTTAAATATTTACTTTCTGTTTATTTTTATGTATGTGTTTGTGTGTCTACTGTGTGTGTGTACAGGTCCCCCTGGAGGCCAGAAGATGGTGTTTGATCTCCCGGAGTTGGAGTTACAGGTGGTATGGAGCTGTCTGATGTGATGGTGCTGGGACTTAACTCACTCAGGTCTTCTGGAAGAGGATCAGTCACTCTTAATGGCCTCTTTCTTCTTTTAATAGGCAAATAGGCTCTTCCAGACAGTGCTTCTGAGGTAAGACCTGTGCAGTACCCTAGAATCAAGCATAGTTCTTGATGCATGGAAGTTAATTTTGACAGGGTGAATGAAAGGAAGTGGTTCACATTGCCTCCCAATGTCAGGGTTTTAGGGCTGTATCGTTTCAAAGTCATGATCGGAGGTAACCACGAAGCAAATCTGAGAGTACAGGACCAGTGCTAAAGGAATGGTAATGAAGAGAGTGCATGTGGTGATGAGCCTTCCTTTTATCTTCTGGACTATTTCCTACTATACAATTAAGAAAAATGTACATTAATAAAAATTACACACACACACACACACTTTATGTCATTTCTTTCTCAAGTTCATTGCATTCAGAGCTTGGCAGAGTTTTCCTTTGCACTTTTAAGATTTGTGAGGACAGAAAACCACTTTATGAATCAAACTTAAAAATTTGAATTTTAATCACAAGTACACTTTGACCAGAAACAGAATTTAAATAAATTCCTATGTATTTGTGTGTAAGAATATATACATGCTTATATCTATTCACACAGATGTTTCTCTATAAGTATTATACTGATACATTAAAAATAAATTATTTGTAGTTTTCAATTCTCAAAATTCTTTTCCCCATGTTATTGATATTATAGAATGTCAAAATTGATATTTAGAAATTAGAAAATTAACTAATAAAGCAACAATATATTATACAGTACACCTACGCAATGACCTGCAACAATTATAAGTTGGTTTGAACTCCCTTAGAAAGACTTCTGCTTAAGACGGTATCTCTTTCTAGGCAGCTACATGTAGTCTACATATAATGGAATCCTGGAACTCCACCTTGAGTAGTGACTTCATCTTGGTGGGAATTCTGGACAACAGTGGTTCTCCTGAACTGCTCTGTGCCTCGTTCACAGCCCTTTACATGTTGGCTCTGACCAGCAATGGACTGTTGCTCCTGGTCATCACCATGGATGCCCGTCTTCATGTGCCCATGTACTTTCTGCTTGGGCAACTGTCCCTCATGGATCTCCTCTTCACTTCAGTTGTCACTCCCAAGGCTGTTGTGGACTTTCTGCTCAGGGACAACACCATAACCTTTGAGAGCTGTGCCCTTCAGATGTTCCTGGCACTGACCCTGGGTGGTGCAGAGGATCTCCTTCTAGCCTTCATGGCCTATGATAGGTATGTAGCCATTTGTCATCCTCTGAACTACATAATCTTCATGAGGTCAAGCATCTGCTGGCTCATGGTGGCCACATCATGGATCCTGGCATCCCTGATGGCCCTAGGATATACCACCTACACCATGCAGTATCCCTTCTGCAAATCTCGGAAGATCAGACACTTGCTCTGTGAGATCCCTCCACTCCTGAAGTTGGCCTGTGCAGACACCTCCACATATGAACACATGGTTTATGTGATGGGTGTGACATTTCTTATTCCCCCTCTTGCTGCTATCCTGGCCTCCTACACACTAATTCTGTTCACTGTGCTCCATATGCCCTCAAATGAGGGCAGGAAGAAAGCCCTTGTCACCTGCTCTTCCCACCTGACTGTGGTTGGAATGTTCTATGGGGCTGCCACATTCATGTATGTCCTGCCCAGCTCCTTCCATAGCCCCAGACAAGACAATATCATCTCTGTGTTCTATACAATAGTTACTCCAGCTTTGAACCCCCTCATCTACAGCCTGAGGAATAAGGAGGTCACTGGGGCTTTAATGAGGGTCCTGGGAAGATATATCATGCCTGCAAACCCCACGCTCTAGGAAGGCACCGTGAGACAACTTTCATTATTTCTCCTCCAAACAACTTTGTATTAGCCCCTTTTTAATGTTATAGTCTGCCTGAGAGGGTACATATGCTAAAGTTTCATTTTCTTCTATGCAAGTCTTGTGAGTATAAAAACCTTAAGCTGAACTCACTCAGCACACATTGCTGTGGTCTTAGAAGTCCACATAACAAAGGCTCTTAGAGAATAAAATCTTTGAAGGGATATATCTTAGGTTCACTCTATAGCTTGGCATCACCCCAACATATTACAAAGAAGACATGGTAAAAATTCACTTTCCATTTCAAACTCACACAGCACTGAGATATAACTTTCATTTCAAGTTGAGAAATCTCTAGTATCCCCTCACATCATTTAATGCACATTATTAATTATTAATAGAGAGAAGGTTTCAACGAAGATAGTTTGTACTTCCTTGGAAGAATGAAGTTGGTGGAAAAATGAAGGGTGTATGTGTGTAATTACATTTGCATTTCCAACCTGAGACAATGTTCATCTTGGTGCACAGAGGGAAATGCCAATGCTGACATAGTAAATGATACCAAGAAGTGGAGTTTTGCTCTTCATGTAATTATAATCAGAAAAAAATAAACTTGGAATAGAAAACCTCCAGGGTTAAAAAGAGTGCTAGAAAAACAATACCAAGAGAAATATGTTGTATATATTGTTTGCATTATTTAAAAATTTGTTTAGAAACATCAAAACCATCACCAGGAGGCCACATTCCCAAAGTGGATGTATGCTTCTATTTATGACCACAAAAACACAACTAGAAACTCTATTATTTACTCTGTACCTTAAGTAGATTTCAGTTTTTTACATTATTTGTGGGAGGAGATTTAAAGTAAAGATGAGAGTTTTAATTCATGTGCTTAGAAGCTTTGGCTTATGGAAATGTTACAATTGTTGATGACAGTGACTAGAAATTTCCCTTGTCTTTACTAAGGCCACTTAATCTCTCAAGCTAATTGTCACAGAATAACTAAAATTAATTCAATAAATTTCCTCATTGAAAACAGAAAAATCTGTAATTAATAAAAATCAACTGTGTTTTCTGTTTGTCATGCACATGCATTTTACTAAATTTAAGTGTAAATATAATTAAACTGTGTTTGCCAAAACAAGTTTGGTTATTCTCATTCATTATCATAATGGGGTGTTTTAGAATATTGATAAAGAGGAGGAGTCCTTCATTTCGCAATCTGATTCTCTTTATCTTGTGTGTATGTTTAGACTAGAAATTAAATATTTTTGTGTCTTAGTTTGCTGATCTCATGAAATGATGATTGCTATAAATCTGATAAATTGGGTCTCATGATGTTTCCAGTAGATTTAATTAGCTAACAAATACCAACATTTGGACCACAGTGTGGTTAACTGAACTAAAACCATGACATGTTTTATACAATTAAAGAGCAGAATCACCTAAATATTAAGTAATTTTATTGTGTTTTTTAAAAAGTAAGTTATTATGATCACCATAGTACAGTAAAATAGATAATGATAGAGGTGACTCTCCTGAAATCATTTAATATTACATGCTAATCATCCATTTTAAATTCTTTTTCCTATAACTCTTCTTAAAAAGTCCAACTGTATTCAATATATAGTTAATTTTAATTAAAAATATCAAAACAGTTAAAAACAAAGCAAGGAATCTTGGAAAACATGGAGGAAAATTAAATAGCAAAATTGAAATAAAAGGGAAAGGGAGGAAAGAGGGGAAGAACTAGATAAGAATTTTCTAAAAAGGAATTAATAAACAAACAAATCTTCAAAACTACAACTGAATTTATTTTGTGTTGGCTATCTACTGCTAATCATGGAGTCATTCATTAAATGTGATTTGTTTACCCAGTGAGACTCTGATGGAGAAAATAAACAAAGCTTTCCTTTGTGATAATTATCAATTAGAGATAGCTTCTGCGAAGGGATGGGACTTGTGTCTGCTCCACATTTCAGTGTTGGGACTTCATCTGGCTTAGACCTGTGCAGGTCGAATACATGTTGCTGCAGTCTGTGAGTTCCTATGTATGCCAGTTCTGTTATATCCAGAAGGCATTGGTTCATTGGTGTCTTCCATCTTCAGTGGCTCTTAAAGTATTTTTGCCTCCTCTTCTATAGAGTTCTCTGAGTACTGAGGCAGAGGGTTTTATGGAAACATCCCATTTAGGACTGAGTGTTCCAAGATCTCACATCTGTGCACTTTGTCCAGTTATCTGTCTCATATTTGCTCCCATTCTTTGCAAAAGGAAGTTTCTAGAATTATGGCTGAGCAAGACACTTACCTATTAGTATAGCAGAATTTGTTTGCCTAGTTAAATATTCCAAAACAACATTATCCTCAAGTCAAATCTACTTTATCTCAGTGCAATATGTTCATTCTGATATAGATGAGCAAACATTTTCTGGTAAGTGCCAGATAATAAATATTTAAAATTTGGGGATTATATCATCCCAATCATGGATCAGCTCTGCTGTGACAGCAGGGAAGGAGTCATAGCACACAGAACCAAACGTGGCAATAAAACAATATTCACCAATCTGGGAAGCTGTCTCTGACCTCAGTGCCATTGTTTCTGACCCATCTGCACTACTGGAATCAATAAATCTTTAATTTTAGTAGTTTGAAAGGTAAGATATTTTTTACATACAAAAATCTCAGCTAACAGATGGAATCGATAGGAATGTGGAATCAAACTGACAGAGATCTGATCTTTGGCGACTTCAAGATGTTAGCATCTAAGCAGTGGAGGTCTGATGGTTCTTCAACACTGCCTTTGTTGTCTTAAAAGCAGCACAAATCACATGCTCACATTCCATATAGTGAAACACAACCATGGTGCCCCACAGTCTGCAAAGCAAGGCTCAGGGACAAAAGGAATGGTCGCCATAGTGAAGGATGATGTATATTTAATTTAATCAGATATTGAAACTGATATAAAGCTGATTTCAGGGGATTTGTACTTGTGGGTTAGTACATTTAATACAGCTGTATATTCAAAATAGTCAGCTATTCTAATCCAGGAATCACTCAATTCATTTTAATTAATTTCAATATGAAATCATCAAATCATCTTTAATAATAATTAGTAGAAAGGAGATCATGAATTTTGAAAAGATCAAGTGTTTGGGTAAAAGCCTCACCCCAGCCCTGACATCCATATATTCAAAGAGTCTGGAATATTCTGGTGGAAGCCTCATCTCAGCCCCTGACATCTATATACCCAAAGAATCTGGAATGTTTGGGTGGAAGTTCCATCCCAAGCCCCCCTCACCTAGGAGTTGCCTCAGTCCAGACTCCATTTCTGAGAAAGCCCAGCAAATGATGACCCCTTCCCAGAGATGCTCAAGACCACTCCCACAAGGTATTTATTTATTTGTTTGTTTATTTATTTATTGTTTTTTCGAGACAGGGTTTCTCTGTTTCTTTGGTGACCGTCCTGGAACTAGCTCTTGTAGACCAGGCTGGCCTCGAACTCCCAGAGATCCGCCTGCCTCTGCCTCCCAAGTGCTGGGATTAAAGGCGTGCGCCACCACCGCCCGGCCCCACAGGGTATTTAAATTGTACCTCAAAGAACAAACACGTGGTTTTCTGGTCTTTCTTTCTGGGTTCCTCTTTGGAGGGCTTGAAAACCATCTGGGAACGTTTATATCCATTAAACCTGGGATTATTCTCATTTGGTTTGGTTTTATTTGGATTATTGCATTGGCGGAGGGGCTTATCTGAGTCCAGAAACTTTTCAGCCATAAGGGTATGTGGGACAGTTTTGAGGAAGGAAAGAGAGGGTATACACTACGTAATTATATTCCAATCCAAAATATTAAAAGAAATATTTTAAATTCCCATTATAGATAATAAAAAACCAAGTGAGAAACTCATAAAAATGTTATTACCACAAGTACAATAATCCAACTTTCTGTGTTCTCTCTCTCGGCTTTGTAAAAATTATAAGAAAAGTCTAAACTATGAAATTAAAATAATGTACTTAATTATTATAAATAACAAATTAATAAAAGCCTTTAATATAAAATTTAATGCATGATTTTATTATGTTTGGGAAAACAACTTGTCCTTTAATACCTACTGAGGCACAAACCATATCAGTCAAAAGAGGGTAGTGACCCACTTGCCATAGGAATACACCGTCACTGAATTCTGGCCCTGGCAACTCTTCCCCAAGCCCCAGCAAGTCCCTGGTTGGGCTTCTGGGCCCTACCCCTCAATCGCAGAAGATTTCAACTCATCATGCCCAGGTCACATGATTAAAAATGGGTGGGTGACCTCTCTGCCAGTGGAAACGTATTGCTTTCTGGATCCTGTCCCTTGTGACCCTTTCATAGGCTAATACTATTTTAGCTAACCCCCATCTCTCCTGCTGCTGGGTCCCTACCATCCATCCCAGAAGTCTTATTCTACGGAGGCACAGACCACACCAATAAAAACCACCCTCACCACAATCAGCCATTTCCCAGAACTCTAACAGATTCCATAGGTCCATATACAGTTCACACCCTTTGGAAGAATAGCTCCAACAGCTCTACTGGAGGCCAGGACACTCCTGTGTACCCTAGAAGAAGGTCTAGACTTTACAGGAGGCCATATCAGATCAAGGGACCCAAAAACCCAATGGAGATACCCTACTTCACCTGAAGACTCACCAGTCATCAGAACCTTTGGCCACTTCGTAAAGAAAACCAAAGAGGGGTGTTACACTCGACCCTGCCCTCCCTCCAAGTTCGCCCTTTTGTCTGTGGGTCCTTGGACTACCAGGCTCCCATGCCTCTGTGCTGAGGAGTTCCATCCAGACGGACCCTGCCCTCCCCCCAAGTTCGCCCTTTTGTCTGAGGGGTCCTTGGAATACCAGGCACCCTTGTCTCTGTGCTGAGGAGTTCCATCCAGACAGGTGAGTGTGTGCTGTCCCCGGGGAGGACTGTTCCAGAAGGGAGCACAGGGCCCCTCCAGCTCCTGCTGCAGGGGCTTCTTTGTTATACAGGACCCTGCCTCCCCCAAGCCTGCCCTATTGTCTGCAAGGTCCTTGGCCCAGGAATAGTTCCTGCTCCTGCACTAAGGCTGTCCACACAGAGGGGTGTCTACCGGCCAGGCAGACCGGAAGGTCCCCACAAGGGAGCGCAGGGCACCTTCAGCTTCTGCTGCAGGGTCTTCTGTGTTCCACTCGACCCTGCCTTCCCCACCAAGTTGGCCCTTTTGTCGGCGGGGGTCCTAGGACTACCAGGAGTCCCTGTTCCTGTGCTGAGGAGATCCATCCAGACTGGTCCTTGGCCCAGGAACAGTTCCTGCTCCTGCACTGAGGAGATTCACCCAAAGAGTCAGTCACAGCAAAGATTGGACCAAGACGCCAAGACTCTCCTGGCTGCATTTGAAGGAAGAGATGGGCAGGCACCAATGCAAGAATTCCTCCAACAACATGAAAGCAACATGCTAAGACCAGAATCCAGCGAACACACAACAGGAAGACTTGAACACCCTACTCCAGAAGAAGTAGAAGAAACGACTTTAAACGGAACATTATGAAAATAATAGAGGGCCTTAAACAGCACATGAAAAACTGCCATAAAGAAATGGAGATGACAAACACAAAGGTAGAGGAAATGAATAAATCTCCCAGAGATACCCAAGAAAACCAAGAAAAAGCAATCAAACAGGTAATGGAAACAGTTCAAGACTTGAAAAATGAAATGGAGGTAATGAAGAAAACACAAACCAAGGGAAGGCTGGATATGGAAATCCTTGAATGCTATTGCTGTACATCAGTATATTTCTGATTTTCTTCAGCTACAAAATGCTTGCATGCTGCTACTCAATAAACCTACACTATTTAGCTGAAGAAAATGTGTATAAACATATTCCTTATCAATAAAATTTACAATTTATTCACAGAAAAATACATTTTTTGAACCTTGGTGTCTGGTTTCATTTTATTTTTTATTATTTTATTTATTTATTAATTAAAAATTTCCACCTCCTCCCATCTTCCCATTTCCCTCCCACTTCCCCCACTTTCCCTCTCCCTTGCTCTCTAGTCCTAAGAGAAGTCAGGGTGCTCTGCCCTGTGGGAAGTCCAAGCCCCCCCATCCAGGTCTAGGAAGGGGTGCATCCAAACAGACTAGGCTCCCAAAAGGCCAGTACATGTAGTAGAATCAAAATCTGGTGTCATTATCATTGGCTTCTCAGTCTGCCCTCATTGTCAGCCACATTCAGAGAGTCCGGTTTGATCACATGCTTGTTCAGTCCCAGTCCAGCTGGCCTTGGTGAGCTCCCATTAGATCAGTCCCACCATCTCAGCAGGGGGGACACACCCCTCGCAGTCCTGACTTCCTTGCTCATGTTCCCCTTCATACTGCTCTTCATCTGGGCCTTGGGAGCTCAGTCCAGTGTTCCAATGTTAGTCTCTGTCTCTATCTACATCCATCACCAGATGAAGGTTCTATGGTGCTATGCAAGATATTCATCAGTGTGGCTATGGGAGAAGGCCAGTTCAGGCACCCTCTCCTCTGCTGCCCATGGACCTAGCTGAGGAAATCTCTTGGACACCTGGGAACCCCTCTAGAGTCAAGTCTCTTGCCAACCCTAAAATGCCTCCCTTAGTTAAAATATCTTCTTCCCTGCTCCCATATCCACCCTTTCTCCATCTCAACCATCCCATTCCCCAAGCTCTCCCCAATCCTCCCCTTCTCCCTTCTCTCTCCCATTTCCCCTTCCCCCCAGCCCACCCCCACCTGCTCCCAACTTTTTCCCAGTGATCTTATCTACTTCCAATATCCAGGAGAATAACTATATGTTTTTCTTTGTGTTCACCTTCTTATTTTTATTCTCTAGGATCACGAACTATAGGCTCAATGTCCTTTGTTTATGGCTAGAATCCAATTATAAGTGAGTACATACGATATTTCTCTTTTGGATCTGGATTATCTCACTCAGTAAAGTGTTTTCTATTTCCATTCATTTGCATACAAAATTCAAGATGTCATTGTTTTTTACTGCTGAGTAGCACTATAAGTGTATATTGCCACACCTTCTTTATCCATTCTTCTATTGAGGGGCACCTAGGTTGTTTCCAGGTTCTGACTATTACAAATAATGCTGCTATGAACATAGTTGAACAAATGCTTTTGTAGTATGATTTGGCATCTCTTGAGTATATTCCCAAGGTGGGAATTGCAGGATTATGAGGTAGGTTGACTACCAGTTTCCTGAGAAACCATCACACTGTTTTCCAAAGTGGTTGCACAAGTCTACATTCCCAGCAACAAAGGATGAGTGTTCCCCTTACTCCACAACCTCTCCAAAATAGGCTATCAATAGTGTTTTTGATTTGAGCCATTCTGACAGGTGTAAGATGGTATCTCAAAATTGTTTTGATTTGCATTTCCCTGATCGTTAAGGACGTTAAGCATGACCTTAAGAATCTTTTGGACATTTGAACTTCTGTTGAGAATTCTCTGTTCAGTTCAGTACCCCATTTTTATATTGGGTTAGAGTTTTAATGTCTAGTTTCTTGATTTATTTATTTTTTTTTTTAAATTTCAATATCCATGTTATGGTATGAAATAAAACATAATATATTCAAACTGGCTAGGCCCCCACAAAGCCAGAACAAGAAGTAGGATCAAAACCCAGTGCCATTGTCCTTGGCTTCTCAGCAACCCTCATTGTCCGCCATATTCAGAGA
>NC_022015.1:13222852-13224153 GCF_000317375.1 Microtus ochrogaster
GCCGCGGGGGTCAAATAGATCTTTAACTTCCTTAGTTAAAGTTATCCCAAGATACTTTATGCTATTTGTGGCTATAGTGAAAGGTCATGTTTCTCCGATTTCCCTCTCTGCTTCTTTGTTCTTTGTGTATATGAGCGCAACTGATTATTTGGAGTTGATCTTGTATCCTGCCACATTACTAAAGGTGATTATCAGCTGTAGGAGATCTTTGGTAGAATTTTTTTGGTTGCTTATGTACACTATCATATTATCTGCAAATAAAGAAAGTTTGATTTCTTCATTTCCAATTCGAATCCCCTTGATCTCCTTATGAAGTCTTATTGCTATTCCTAGAACTTCAAGCACTATATTGAAGAGGTATGGAGAGAGTGGACAGCCTTGTCTTGTTCCTGATTTAATGTAATGGCTTTGAGTTTCTCTCCATTTAATTTAATGTTAGCTGTCAGCTTGCTGTATATAGTTTTTATTATATTTAAGAATACACCTTGTATCTCTAATCTCTCCAACACCTTTATCATAAAGGGGTGTTGAATTTTGTCAAATGCTTTTTAAGCATCTAATGAAATGATCATATTGGTTTTTTTCCTTCAGTTTATTTATATGATGAATTACATTGGTAGATTTTCATAAGTTGAACCAGCCCTGCCTCTCTGGGATGAAGCCTACTTTGATCATAATGTATAATTTCTTGGATGTGTTCTTGGATTTGGTTTGCCAGTATTTAATTGCGAATTTTTGCATCGATGTTCATGAGTGAGGTTGGTCTGTAATTCTCTTTCTTGGTTAAGACTTTGTGTTGTTTTGGTATCAGGGTAACTGTAGCTTCCTAAAAGGAGTTTGGCAATGACTCTTCTGTTTGTATTTTGTGAAACACATTAAGGAGTATAGGTATTAGCTCTTCTTTAAAGTTTTGGTAGAATTCTGCATTGAAACCATCTGGTCCAGGGCTTTTTTTGGTAGGGAGGTTTCTGATGACAGCTTCTAGTTACTCTTGACTTACAGGTCTATTTAAATTATTCACCTGGTCTTGATTTAATTTTGGTATATTGTACCTATCTAAAAACTGTCTATTTTTTCACATTTTCCAATTTTGTGGCATACAGCCTTTTGTAGAAAGATCTGACAATTTTCTAATTTTCCTCTGTGTCTGTGGTTATGCCCCCCTTTTCATTTCTGATCTTGTTAATCTGTGTGTTCTCTCTCTGCCATTTAATTAGTTTGGATAGGGGTTTGTCAATCTTATTGATTTTCTCCAGGAACCAGCTTTTTGTTTCATTGATTCTTTGGATTGTTTTCTGTGT
>NC_022015.1:13224490-13234147 GCF_000317375.1 Microtus ochrogaster
TGTTGAATTCTAACTTTATTCCATGGTGATCAGATAGTACACAGGTGGTTACTACAATTTCTTTGTATCTATGGATGTTTGCTTTGTTACCAATTATATGATCAAGTTTTGAGAAGGTTCCATGAGATGCTGAGAAGAAGGTATATTCTTTTTTGTTTGTGTGGAATGTTCTATAGATGTCTGTTAAGTCCATTTGGTTCATTGTATCTGTTAGTTCTCTTATTTCTCTGTTATGTTTCTGTCTGGTTGACCTGTCCATTGGTGAGAGAGGAGTGTTGAAATCTTCCACTATTAAAATGTGGGGTTTGATGTATTCTCTGAGTTCTAGTAATTTTTTTTACATATATGGGTGATTTTATATTAGCGGCATAGATATTCAGGATTGAGACTTACTCCTGATAAATTGTTCCTGTTATGAGTATAAAGTGTTCATCTCCATCTCTTCTGATTGATTTTAGTTTGAAATCAATTTTGTTAGATATTAGTATAGCCACACCTGCTTGTTTTTTTGGTCCATTTGATTGGAAAATCTTTTCCCAACCCTTTACTCTGAGGTGGTGTCTCTCTTTGAGTTTGAGGTGTGTTTCTTGTAAACAGCAGAATGTTGGATCCTGTTTTCATACCCATTCTCTTAACCTGTGCCTTTTTATAGGTGAATTGAGTCCATCGATATTAAGTGATATTAATGACTAGTGGTTGTTAACTCTGGTTATTTTTTCTGGTGGTAGTGTTTGTGTGTTTCTCTTCTTTGAATTGTGCTGGTGGAGGGATGTCAAATGCTTGCTTTATTATGGCTGTTGTTGGCTTCCTTGGTTTGTGCTTTTCTTTCTAGTATTTTCGTTAAGGCTGGGCTTATGGCTATATATTGTTTAAATTTGTTTTTGTCCTGGAATATCTTGTTTTTTCTATTGATGTTCAATGCAAGTTTTGCTGGGTATAGTAGTCTGGGCTGTGTTTTGTGCTGTGACTTAGGCATCTGGAGCTATGATGTTTGTGGTTTTCTTGATGTAGTTACCTGGTTTGTTAAATGGGTGTTTAATAATTTGGTTGTTTTGTTTCAATCTGACAGTTTGTGGACCAGAAGAATGATGCTTGCTTCTAAGTCTTTGGGTTTCACTGGGTTTTAGGATTCAGACCAAAAATGGTACCAGGACTGGAATTATGGGATGAGCACTGGATTTCAACTCCAAGCAGTCTCAAACTTCTTCAGAAATTTGGTTAAATGATAGGCTAGCAGGCAAGTGAAGGATTCTGAGCCTGCAATTCTTTTAAGCTGGGCATGGGATACTGCTCCAGGAAATGTGGCAGAGTTTCCTAGTTTTTAGTTATGGATGCCAGTGAGTCTGAAGTGAATTGAGGTGAACTAGGAGGAAAGGCTAGAAAGACATGCAGGAGCATGTCTAGGAGTACTCTGGAAACACCAGGATAGAGGAAGGGAAGGAGGGTACAGGTAGCCTACCTGGTCACAGCCTAGTATAGTGAATGTGATGTCCTTGATAGAGAACTGATTCTGCAGGGTAGGCAGGGTGTTACGAAGCCTGTGTAGTCAGTTTTCTCTGTCAGATTTAGGAGTTCCTTTGGAGACTGATAGTCTTCCTTTATGCAACAAATTTTTACCTTCTTGGAATCTCTCATTTCTTTCCTGAGAGCACACATAAACAAATACATGTATAATTTTATACATTTCTGTGAACTGTGTAATTTTAGTTATTTATTATACTGAACATTTTTGTCTCTCTTTTTTTTTCTTTTCTTTTATTTCTTTTTTTGTCTATAAAGACAGTGTATCTCTGTGTAGCACTGGCTGTCCTGGGACCAGGCTGGTCTCAAACTCACATACATCCACCTGCTTCTGCCTCCCTGACTGATGGGTTAAAGATGTGTATGACTACTACCTGTCACATTTTTGCCTCTCAAATTGTTATTAGCAGTTGTCATTATATAAAGGGAGAGACTTCACTGTGACATTTTCATACAAGTACCTCATTGATTTTGGTATTTTTACAGCATCCTATATTATTGTTCTTTACTGCCCATTCCATTTCTTGTTCATTTTCTTGAGAGCTCCTGCATTCATTGTGAGAGAAACCTGTGGCCTCCGAGCTGATCCAGATACAGAGAGCTTAGAAAAACAAACTAAAAAACACACCCAAGAGGATTCATTAGTTTGCTGTTTCCTAGATTAATGTTCAGGGGAGGCATTTCAGTTGGGAGGTAATTTTCTCTGAAAACATCAATAGAAGAAGGAAGAGAGGAGGCCACAAGCTTAGAAGACAAATTAATGTGCTTTGCAACAAAGCCTCAGCTCACCTCAGTCCTCGGGTGCATATATATATATGGGTCCCTTTGGACGTATCTTCCAATTTCTACTTTCTTTCATACACCTTAGATCTTTATGGCAGGAGGAATAAGGAAATCTGAGCATCTGGACCCAAGACAAGTTGCATAAATGACATGGAGCTAGAGGATTTCCTTCTATGCAACTTGCTAAATAGAAACAGTTTCTACTCATTTTCAGGTGTCAAAATTAGAAGACAGCTTAGCCCATAGGACACTACCCAAAGAATGTTAGCTGCTGTCTGCAGTCATGTCTGTCTCTAGAGAACAGCTGTATATAAAAAGAAGGAATAGAACAACTGTGACACCCGACTTTCAAAGAATTCTTCCCATACATACTTAACCAACTTAGCAAAACAAACCAACTAGGTAGTGCTGAAAAGCCACTTCTGCCCTCCTTCATGTTCTCCATGTTCATGCTGCTGAAGTGGAGGAGAGGTTGTCAGACAGCTATTCCTCTCATTACTAGAGGTAAGGAATTTGTTTCTAATTTAATTAAGTGTGTAGCATGTTAGCATGTCATGGCAATATAAAGAATCCAAAGGAGAACTGAAAGAAAAACTACAGTATCAGATTAGCTATTGCTTTGTGTTTCACTGTCTTTTCAATTACTCTGTCTTAGGACTGATAAAGGCATGTTCAGATCCCATGAGTAAATATATATCTGCTTTTTTGTAAATGCACATTACTTTAAACTGCACCAGTGGAAAAGTTTTTGCAAAGATGACATTGTGTAATGCTTTAGGAATAGAAATGTACTCTTCTCTACCAAGACCTTTGTGTGCAGTTATGTACTAGTCTATCTTTGGGTGCTTACTAGTATTTCTATGAATGCTGATGTCATCTATCTATGAGTACTGCAGTAGTGATGCACCCTGTGTATTTTTGTAACAATACATCTGTGTGTGACTGTACTCAGACATCTATGTGTTATGCTTTATGAGATTAAAGTCCAGAACTGAGTCCTTCCTTTCCAGCAGTAATTTCAATACCACACTTCAGAAATTTTATTAAGATACAATTAAAAGTTTGGTATTTAAACATCAACAAGGAAAGTTATTTATACACAAGAAAGGTAGCATATCATTATTGGAAACTCGAGGTGTTAACATAAAAACCAGATCTATAAAACTCGTCAACAAAATTTCATTGACTCAACTCATCTGTTTCTAGGCAATTAAAGATATCATTCAAAATGGAATTTTGGAACTCCACCTTGGGAAGTGGCTTCATCTTGGTAGGAATTCTGGATGACAGTGGCTATCCTGAACTGCTATGTGCCACAATCACAGCCCTGTACATGTTGGCTCTGACCAGCAATGGACTGCTGCTCCTAGTCATCACAATGGATGCCCGGCTCCACGTGCCCATGTACCTCTTCCTTGGACAGCTCTCTCTCATGGACCTCCTCCTCACATCAGTTATCACACCCAAGGCTGTTGTCGATTTTCTACTCAAAGACAATACCATCTCCTTTGGGGGCTGTGCCCTTCAGATGTTTCTAGAACTCGTACTGGGCAGTGCAGAGGACCTCCTTCTGGCCTTCATGGCCTACGACAGGTATGTGGCCATTTGTCAACCTCTGAACTACACAATCTTGATGAGTCACAAGGTCTGCTGGCTCCTGATAGCCACATCATGGATCCTGGCATCTCTGACGGCTCTAATATTTACCACCTACACTATGCAGTATCCCTTCTGCAAATCTCGGGAGATCAGACACCTGTTCTGTGAGATCCCTCCATTGTTAAAGCTAGCTTGTGCAGACACATCCACATATGAGCTCATGGTTTATTTGACAGGTGTCTCTGTGTTGATTCTCCCTCTTGCTGTTATTCTGGCCTCTTATGTGCGAATACTTTATAGTGTACTCCACATGCCCTCAAATGAGGGCAGGAAGAAAGCCCTTGTCACCTGTTCTTCCCACCTGACTGTGGTTGGGATGTGGTATGGGGGTGCTTCCTTCATGTATGTTCTTCCTCGTCAGTTCCACAATCCCAAACAAGACAATGTCCTCTCTGTTTTCTATACTATTGTGACCCCAGCTCTGAATCCTCTCATCTACAGTTTGAGGAATAAGGAAGTCACTGGGGCTTTAAGGAGAATTCTTGGAAAACGCTTGTTGCCAACACAATCTGCTTTCTAGGTAGTTCTTTCTAATACCTGCCTTCATAATATTCCTGGTTAAATCAAGTCATTAAAAGTATATCTGTTGATTTTGAAGTATAGAAAGGAAGCTACTCTGATTAATTCTGTGTGAATCTTTTCTTTGTTAGTTATTTATAGGATAATTATTTAGATACAACCTCTGTGCATGTTTATGTGAATTATTCCATTTTGGATTCATGCAATCATTTTAGTGAGTTATGTCACCATAAAATGTTTCTTCACCTGTTGGCACACTGGGTTGTTTTTCTCCTTATATTTGGTGGCCTTACAGAGCAACAACAGGACTCTTAGATTAGACAGCAGAGTACAGGGGTTGAAAGTTTGTGCCCCTCACTTTTCTGTATAAATTTCAAGATGTACATAGCCTTTTGAACCAAGATCCTTCAGTTACAAATTCACTGTAATAAAACAGCTATTTCATAGCTTTGTTGTGAGGGCTGAGTAAGACAATACTTATAAATAATTTCAGTGAGGCCTCTGGAATATGATGATTACATCATCAACTTTAACAGCTATAAGACAAAATTGCGCTGAAAATTGTAAGTGGTAGTATATATTACATTGGATGTTTTGTGAAATAACTCCTTTGGTACTACTAAAAATAATCACTACTCTTGAAGAGGTTTTTGTTTGTCTTGAGCTTGTAAAAGTCTTGTGAATGCAGTAAAAATTGCTGTGAATTCCTATGTGCAACTGTTCTGTTGTTCTTGGAAAGCACTGTCTCTTTGTAATCATCCACCTGCTCTGCCTTCTACCAACTCTTTCACAGTGATGTCAGGTTTTGGTGGAAGGTGGTGTGATAGAGATGTTTTAACTAAGGTCTGATCATTCCACCATCTCCTATTCTCTGTACCTTGGAAAATTGTGGGTCTTTGTGTTAATTGATAGCTACTTCAAGAAAAAGCTTTTCTGATATAGTTATAGAGATGCATGGTCTATGGATATAAAGATAAGTCAGTTTAATGGCTTAATTTTATCTCTACAGCAGAATAATAATAATGGGTTCTCTCATAAGCCCTGTGAACTGGATAGCTACAGATTCTTGATCCCAATAGTGGTGCCATATATGTGTTGAACTTTTGTAGTAAGACTTAAGTCTAATGGAAAAGTTCTTGGTTACTTCCATGACATCCAGGCACAAGTAAGCTTGTCTCTCCTGGCAGGTATTATCATAGCCCACAATTTCTAAGATATAGAAAGACTAATATTCTTTTCTTCCTGTTTTACTATTCTGTCACCAATCAACAGACAATAGAGAAGATTTCAGGTCAATACTAGTATGATTTCTCCATGTTCTATGATCCAAGCATGTAGTGTCTTTAATAACCAATTATTTCCATAATGTTCTGGAGGGTAACTAAGAGCAATGACAATACCAACTAATATGAGATCTTACTGGCCAACAATAGAGATAATCCATTCCTAGCTTTGGTTTTTTAATTTGCTAGCCTCTGGTGTCTATTAGGGGTGTCTAATACCTATATACCTTAGTTAGGGTTTCTTTTGCTGTGAAGAGACACCATGACTACAGCAGCTCTTATAAAGGAAACAACTTAATTGGGGCTAGGTTACAAATCAGAGGTTTAGTCAATTACCATCATGTCAGGAAGCATGGTGGTGTGCAGACTGATATGGTGCTGGAGAAAGAGTTGAGAGTTCTACATCTGAATAAGATAGCATCAGGAAGAGAGAGTCATGCTGGGGCTGGCTTAAGCATCTAAAACTTCAGAATCTACCCTGTAACATGACACATTTCCTCCAACAAGGCAACATCTCCTACTAATGCCACACCCTATGGACTTATGGGGGTCATTTTCATTCCAACCACCACATTCCACTCCCTTAACTCCATATGCGGCCATATGATAAAACAGAAATGCATTCAGCCCAACTTTAAAAGTCTCCATAAGCTACCACAGTCTCAACCCTGTTCAAAAAACTTATGGAATATTGTATCTGTAGTAGTTTATAAATAAAAATAAAAAGACGATCACATACTTTCTACATACAATGACACAGGATATACACTATTGTCAAGAAAAGGGAGCATAGTGAGGAAACACTAGACCTAAAAAATGGAAATCCAGCTGGACAAACTCCAAACTCTGCATCCTCATGTCTTATGTCAAAGTTGTCTTCAGATCTCCAATTCTCAGTTGTGTTGACTACAACACACTTCCTGATGTCTCATGGGAAGTATCTATGTGTGTTGTCTTAGTCCTCACAACAATGCTTTGAAATAGCTACTATTTTACTGGGTTTTACAGTTTTCAGACATTGGTTTTTTAAAAAAAACTACATTCACATTCAAAGTTAATTAGGAACACCTAGAAATATGATGCTGTAGGAATTTAAAAACCAGAAGATTAGTAAGGGATGTTTATTTTCTTGCTAGCTACTTTTACTGGGGTGAGAAAAAAATCAATATAATGGTAAGTAAAACAAGAGTCCTACTGTCCCAGAATTTATCCAATATAAAATAAATATTAGTTTTATTTCAGATGGTCACAAAGGCTGTGAGGATAATAAGGTGAATGAAAAAAAGAAAAAGCAATTGACTTTAACACTGATTTACATAACTATGTGCACAAGAAATTTCTCAAGAGCATTATTAGTTGCATACCTAAGAGATTGACATATTTTCTTAGTATGATCACATAAACACACAGAAACCATCATTACATAATTAATAGCAATAATCAAATCAGTTACATTGCACAACATTTGAATGATGTCATATACTACAACTTATAATTTCCAGGTCAATCTTGTCTTAGAACTGAAGATATAATCATCACATTCCTGATGTCTCATGGGAAGTATCTATGTGTGTTGTCTTAGTCCTTACAACAATGGTTTGAAATAGCTACAATTTTATTGGGTATTATAGTTTTCAGACATTGGTTTTGATTTATTTATTTAATAAAGATCTCTGCCTTATCCCCGAAACCGCATCCCATTTCCCTCCTCCTCCCCCGATCAAGTCCCCCTCCCTCGTCAGCCCAAAGAGCAATCAGGGTTCCCTGCCCTGTGGGAAGTCCAAGGGCCACCCACCTCCATCCAGGTCTAGTAAGGTGAGCATCCAAACTGCCTAGGCTCCCACAAAGCCAGTATGTGCAGTAGGATCAAAAAACCCATTGCCGTTGTTCTTGAGTTCTCAGTAGTCCTCATTGCCCGCTAAGTTCACCGAGTCCGGTTTTATCCCATGCTTTTTCAGACCCAGGCCAGCTGGCCTTGGTGAGTTCCCGATAGAACATCCCCATTGTCTCAGTGTGTGGGTGCACCCCTCGCGGTCCTGAGTTCCTTGCTCGTGCTCTCTCTCCTGCTCCTCATTTGGACCTTGAGATTTCAGTCCGGTGCTCCAATGTGGGTCTCTGTCTCTGTCTCCTTTTATCACCTGATGAAGGTTAATATTCAGGAGGATGCCTATATGTTTTTCTTTGGGTTCACCTCTTATTTAGCTTCTCTAGGATAATGAATTATAGGCTCAATGTCCTTTGTTTATGGCTAGAAACCAAATATGAGTGAGTACATCCCATGCTCCTCTTTTTGGGTCTGGCTTACCTCACTAAGGATAGTGTTTTCTATTTCCATCCATTTGCATGCAAAATTCAAGAAGTCCTTGTTTTTTACTGCTGAGTAGTACTCTAATATGTATATATTCCATACTTTCTTCATCCATTCTTCCATTGAAGGGCATCTAGGTTGTTTCCAGGTTCTGGCTATTACAAACAATGCTGCTATGAACATAGTTGAGCATATACTTTTGTTGTATGATAGGGCATCTCAGGTATATTCCCAAGAGTGGTACTACTGGGTCCAGGGGTAGATTGATCCCGAAATTCCTGAGAAACCACCACAATGCTTTCCAAAGTGGTTGCACAAATTTGCATTCCCACCAGCAATGGATGAGTGTACGCTCCACAACCTCTCCAGCAAAGGCTATCATTGGTGTTTTTGATTTTAGCCATTCTGACAGGTATAAGATGGTATCTTAAAGTTGTCTTGATTTGCATTTCCCTGATCGCTAAGGAAGTTGAGCATGACCTTAAGTGTCTTTTGGCCATTTGAACTTCTGTTGAGAATTCTCGGTTCAGCTCAGTGCCCCATTTTATAACTGAATTGATTAGCCTTTTAAGGTCTAGTTTCTTGAGTTCTTTATATATTTTGGAGATCAGACCTTTGTCAGTTGCGGGGTTGGTGAAGATCTTCTCCCAGTCAGTGGGTTGCCTTTTTGTCTTAGTGACAGTGTCCTTTGCTTTACAGAAGCTTCTCAGTCTCAGGAGGTCCCATTTATTCAATGACGCCCTTAATGTCAGACATTGGTTTTTAAAAAAGAAACTACATTCGCATTCAATGTTAAATAGGAACACCTAGAAATATGATACTTAAGGAAATTTAAAAACCAGAAGATTAGTAAGGGATGTTTATTTTCTTGTTAGCCATTTTTACTGGGGTGAGAAAAAAATCAATATAGTTTGATTTGCATTTTACTGATAGCTAAGGATGTTGTTGAATATTAGTCCTCCTACATCTATTCCTTATTGCAGGGCTTAGAAGACATGGGATATCACAAACTAAGAGGACAACCAACTGCCCAAAGCAGTAATGAAGCCCAGACAATGGGTAACAACCAAGACAAAGAAGTGAGTTTAGAGGAGCACACAGGGAGCAGAGATTCAGAATGGGGTGAAAGAACAAAACAATATTTGTGAATTTGTGTAGAACATTGTCATGATCTGGTGTCTGTAGTGAACCAGATTTCCAGGTGATTAATTAAAGCTCATTTATGTATTTGAAATTCTCATTAAATATGATGTGCTGAGAGTAAACAAGTGATGTAGGAGTTTCTTCTATCTATCTGTTGCTTTCATTGGTTAATTAATAAAGAAAACTGCTTGTCCTGATAAGTCAGAACATAGGTAGGCAGGGAAGAGAGAAAAGAATTCTGGGAGGAAGAAAGCAGAGTCAGGCAACCACCATTCAATCCCCAAAATGTCCCATTCTTATTCCCACAGGCCTGATAATGCTGAAGTCATTAGTGTACCCTACATACCAGCCCCTTCCTTAAAGTCATTAGTGTACCCTACATACCAGCCCCTCCCTTAAAGTCATTAGTGTACCCTACATACCAGCCCCTCCCTTAAAGTC
>NC_022015.1:13234392-13238325 GCF_000317375.1 Microtus ochrogaster
GGAAGCCGGGAGGGACAAAAAGCAAACCTGCTCACCTCATCACTTCAAACAAGCTTTTTTATCCCCGTGTTCAGGGTTTCTTTTCAAGAATGTATAGATATTATATTATCCATTCAGGCTGGAAAAGATGCAGCAAGAGATTCTTGAGTGAGAAGAAAGAAGTTATACAGCAGTGACCTGGGAAATTCTACAGGGACGAAAAAGTTAAGGGACTGAAGAGAAATAAGAGAAAAACTGTAACTGAGAGGAAATGGGGATGGTTCAAGATAAGAGAGAGTGGTCAAGAGTATCAGTGCTGCTGAAAGATTAAAGCAAGACTCTAAGGAAGGGGCTGGTATGTAGGGTACACTAATGACTTTAGCATTATCAGGCCTGTGGGAATGAGAACTGGACATTTTTGGGGATTGAGTACACCAAGCAGAGGAAAGTGAATGTAGAATTCCCCTTTGTGGTTCTTTTCTTATGTAGTAAAGCTAAAGAAAGGCATCAATAATGGATAGACAGGGCTTCAACATGATGGGGCAATTGGTATTAAAATACAGAATAATCGAAGAAACCATATCAGTAGGAACTTATTGTTAAGGGACAAAATATGAGGAAGGTCAAGGAAATTGGGTAGCAGGTTATTAGTGAAGTTTAGAAGTTGGTAGGTGTGTGTCGCAGGTTCTCTGTCATGTGAGCCATTCAAAGCAGGAGAGTCACCCCAGATTTGAATTTTAGTCTCTCTGGCAGCAGAGAGCAACAGTTTCTGAGAACTGAACCTTAGTTCAGGATCATCTTTATTGGTTGTATGCAAAGGTTATGCTCAGGATACAAGTTCCTCATGTCAAATCCCCTTTTACTTATTCTTTACATTATATAAAGAAAATCATCAACCCCTCATAATCTATTGTCTTTATCATGTACTATTTGCAGGATCCAATAATGCAAGGGTTCCTGGATAGTCTTGTGACCAAAGGTATGCAATGGATGGATAACCCCTTCAGAAAAACAACTTTATAAATCATAGAAAACCATCACTATTCTTTACATGTCTTCTTCAAGGTCCAAGAACCTTCAGCAAATACTGATACATTATACTATTGCTCTACAGACAGTGAGAAAACTATAAACTTTCATGTTTATTCTAGGTACAGTGATTCTACTAGATTCTCACTGCATTGTTAGTTGAAGAAAATTAACCTAGGCTGTTCATATATAGATAGATGATCTCTGATCTGTCAGAGAGGATGTAGTGCCATCCATTTGACTCACTGGTCAAAGATCAGGAAGAATGCCAACTCATCTTTCTTAGACTCAGTTCTATGCTTTTATTTTTGGCTTTTTAAATTATAAATTAGGTATCATCAGCATAATAAATAACCATAAGTAGAACAGCTTTTCTCCATTGTTCAAGTAAGGAAACATGTACATATGTATACACACACACACACACACACACACACACACACATATATATACCTATCAGTGCTGGGTCCTCTGGGACATTGGCTACTGTAAAATAATTCATACACACATATACATATATATCTATAATAGCTATATATATTACAGTAGCCAGCAGCCCAGAGGACTCAGCATTGGGTAGTTTATTTAACTTTGGGGACTTCCTTGCAGTCCTTTCCAAAAGGGAAAGAATACCATTGTCTTTAGCAATGGCAGAGTTCCTCACAAGAGCATATGAAACACAAATTTTAGTGTTCAAATGTAAGGGATAGGGTCTTGAGGGATGGCTCAGAGGTTGAAAGTGTATACTGTACTTGCAAAGGACACTTCCCGGGAAAACCACCTGAAACTCCAGATACTGTAGATCCAATGCCTCTGCCATCCAGATTTACATACATGTGTACATGTGCACCCACATATTTGAAAGTCATAAAATAAAATTCTTTATAAAAGATGAGAGACTGGACAAATTAATACTCATTCATCAGAAAACCATGCAGTCATTGAAATGATTGCTTAATATACAATCCCCATTAGGGAAAAGTTTCACTTATGAAACTGCTTATAAAGTATGAGTCCACTTTTTCAGAATAATGAACATCTAATATGTGTGAATTTAGTTATTTAATTACTCCCAGCATCAGTTTCCTCATCTGCAATAAGGAGACAATGTTGATATAAGAGCTCAATGGGATTGTATTGAAGCTTCATTAAAACAATGCAGGAAAGTTCTTGCAACAATGCCTGGCAAACAAGAAGCATTGAATTAATGTAGCCACTTGTATTATTGATATTCTCAAAGAAGGTATCAGTGGGACATTGCTTATATTAACAGTGTATATTCTAGATGGTGCTATTATGCTGTGGGCACTCCTTCAACCAATATCCTTTAAGATGCTGGTACACTTTGGGCATGGTCTTATGCACTATAAATGCAGACAAAAAGCATGCATGGACCCCTTGGCAGCTGGATTCTTTTCCAGTTCCCAAAGCACAGAAGACTTCAGATAGCTACTCTTTCTGTGAGTTTATCCCCAGATAAATAAACCTTTGTTATACTCCATTCTATTGTGGATTATACTCCAGGCTCTTTTGGAACTCATTTGTACAACAACAAATTGATGTCTAACATGAGGCTTGAACCCACAACCCTGGAATTTATATTCCCAGGCTCTACCAACTGAGACTTATTCAGAGTTGGTTTCCTCAGTGTTGCAAATGAGACTTTGTGTGTTTGTCTCTGTTATTACTTGTACCTTTTGGAAGTTGCTTGATTGCACTTCCTGTTTACTCAAGTAATATTACTTCCCTTCTTAGGTGTTTTTATGAGGATGAAGACTAGTTAGTCATAGTTACTCTCCTCTCATGACTTAACCAAGCCATTTTTAATATAAGGCCTAGACTCCTTAACATTGGACAATTATTGAAACATTTGCATATGTTTCTTGTTTGATGTTGTTCATGCTGGTTGTAATTCTAATTTTTATGCATGTTTTTCCTCTTCCTTTCCTTGGACAATAATTTATATTTGTTCTTATTGTATATAGTTTTGTATTAGGCTTAGAACTCTCTTATTTAGACGAAAGAGGGAGGTGCTGTGGGAACTTCTTCAGCCAATAACCTTTAAGATACCAGCCCACTTTGGGCATGGTCTCATGTACTATACATGCAGATGAAAAGCATGCAAGGGGCTCTTGGCTGCTAGACTTGGTTCTAGTTCTCAGCATATGCGAAGAACTGTGGATATCACTACTCTTTCTGTGAACTTATCCCTAGATAAATAAACCTTTGTTATACTTCATTCTGGGCTACTGTAGAACTCTTTTGTATGTCATTGGTATTATGGATAAGTTGTATTCTTGCTTTGTGTTTTCTAGGTTTTTCTTTTGTTTGATACAAAGTCTCACTGTTTAGCCCTGCTTGAGTGAATCTCTGCCTTTTCTGGAATCTATTATGTAAGCCAGGCTGACTGGAAATGCATAGAGATCCACCTGCCTCTCCCTCCCTAGAGCTGGAATTCCAGGTGTATGCCACCATACTGGGATGTTTTGTCCATCACAGCTGGCAGTGTCAAAGGCGGGTTGGAGGTGGAAATATTTGCCTCAATACCACATGGCAGATCAGCATAGTGTAGCAGTTATTCCACTCTCTTTCCCTCACAGCTATGTCTCCTGAATCCCTGCCAACATGGTCAGCTATGCCTAGGTGAGAAGCAGGACCCATTTTGTTGAGTGCTGCAACTGGAAATGAGGAGGGCCAGATCCCTCATCTGTTATAGGTGGTGAAGGGAGAGGGATGATGTGAGTGGAATCTTTCTCCAATAATTTGCATTGGTATGGATTTTAAGGTCAATTTTGTCATATGTATATGTATTTCTGATCTTGATTAAGGTATTATGATTATGTAATTAATTGGCATAAGGGGATATTGGGAGTAGATGTCAGCGTTCCAGAAAATGAGATCAGAGAGCCCAGCAGTGCCTTTGCC